>NW_008708133.1:572018-580522 GCF_000327385.1 Lottia gigantea | reverse complement strand
TGTCTATATATCGTACTCACAATTGCTAAATGCCATTCAAAGACTTTAAACTAATACAACGTTAGAAAACAATTTCTTTCCATCTTTATTTAGCGAGATGGTTTTGGAAGCTGGTTCAAATCCGATAGAAACAATCAAACCATATTACCATATAAAATTCATCTACAAAGAGAAATCAACGATGATAGGATATTCTTTGGAGAGAATGGTTCAGATGCAAAATTAGAAATAACGAATCTCCAACTTTTCATACCCGTAATAACACCATCAATTGAAGTAGAAACGAGAATATTCAACTCGTTAACTAAAGATATTGAAATAGATTTTCTTCATCGTAACACGGTAGGTAGCATGACTTTAACGGGAGAATCCACCACGTGGCCAATCACTAACACTATTAAACCAGCAAGATATGTAATGGTTGGTTTCAAGAACTTACCAGATTCTCAAACGAATAACAATAATGCCTATAGAGTGGCAATGAACCAAACTCAAAATCCTTTAATCCATAAAGTTCAAGTAAGATTAAACAACGATAATTATCCTAACCAACCTTTAACAATTAATCCAACCACAAAGAATTATAATGAATTTTATAGAAACCATAAAAATATGTGTGAATTATTTGGAAATCTACCTTAGTTTGAATATGTAGATTTTGCACTTAATCATCCAATCTTCTGTTTTGATCTATCAGCTCACCAAGAAGATCTTTTCAAAACAGGAGTGAACATCAATATTCATATTGGAAAAACAGAAGGAGATGTAACAGGTTATTGTTTATTATTGGAAGAAGCAAAACATTTAATTAAAATAGCAGATAGAAGAATAAGAATTGAGTAAAAATACACCTTTAAAAATGAAACCAGAAATTTTAGTCAAGAAAATAATAGAAGCTATAGAAACAGCTTCATCAAGTACATTAACTTACAATGGTAAAAAGATTAGCATATCTCAAAAGGTTATTGATAAATATCAATATAATGGTAAAAAAAATCAGCATAACTAAAAAACTTATTGATAAATATAAATATTGTAAAGTCAGAGACGATATAGACTTGGAAAGAATTGACGCGAAAGCAAAAGAAGGTGGATTTATATTTTCCCTACCTTTAATATTTGCTGGTATTACCGCGGCGGCTACAATGGCTGGTGCTACAGCTGGTGGAGTAAGCGTTGCCAACGAAAAGACAGCTGCTATTGCAGAAGCTGCTGCTACAAAAGCTGTTGAAGAAAAGAAAGCAGCCGAAAAACATAGACACAATTTAGCATTGGAAAAGTTGGCAGCAGAGGGTAAAAAACCTAAAACGGAAAAGAAAGGTTCAGGAGTGGGAGATATGATAGGCACAATGAAAGAATTTGGAAAAAGATTTAGTGAAGAAACCAAGAAAACTGTTGAACAAGGATTAAATAAATTAGTAGATAGTATTGACACAGGAGAAATCAAAGTCAAACATAAGGGTAATGGAATATTTTTAAAAAATATACACACTGGAGAAAGAATATATCTTTCAAAGTATAAAGGAGAAGGAGTGATTTTTGGAACAAATTAGAATAATAAAAATGGGTAAAAATTTCAATCATTCAGAAATATTTCCTAATAACCCAATGCTCATGTGTATATGCGGTTCTGGGAAAACTCATCTCACTTTTAACATGTTGACAACACCAAACCTTTTAGATTTCGATTCTTTGTATATCTACACAACACCAGAGCAATCTTATTATCATTTCTCAAAGCTTTAGAATATCTACCAAAGAAAGATGTTCAAGACCTATCTCAATATTACGAAGAAAACGAAGAAGAAGTGGAAATAAAAGATATCATAAATAACTTCATCGAAGCAAAGAAACCAACGGATATATAAGTTTTTATAATGTTATAAAATGTTAATGATCTAGACTTGTCTAATATTGATAGCAAACGAAAGAACTTAATATTGTTTGACGACTGCGTAGCGCAAAGAAATCAAGCTGTTCAACAAGAATTCTTCACGAAAGGAAGACATCACAACTGTCACTGCATATACCAATCCCAATCTTTTTACGGGATGGATTCTATGTTTATTAGAAAAAATGCAAATTGTTTTTTATCATTTGAATTAAACGATAAAGATTTATCTCAAATCATTCAGTCGATAAATCACGGAATGGACAGAGATGCATTTAAAAAGATTTGTAAAGCTCAATGGAAAAACCCAGATGATCATAGATATATATTCGTTAATACTAGAAAACCTGCAGGTGAAAAGAGTTATGACAGACATTTGTTAAATTTTATTTTTTTAAAAATGGATAATTGGAATAATATTTTAAAAAGAAACAAAGAATATATCAAATCTAAGAATAAAATAAAACCCAAGTTGAAAATAACAGATTACAACAACTCGGATTAACGAAAAATCTACAAAATCTATTTCAACCCATATTAAAATCTCAAGAGGATATTAAAAAGAAATTAGAACCTAAACAAATTTTACAATCACCGATTCTATAGAATATCCCATTAAAGATGATGAAATCATAATTAGATCATTATATGATATAAATCGATATTTTTCAAACCCTGACCCAAATTTACCAAAGACCATTTCACCAATCGTTGATAAAAAAGGTTTATTGGATTTAGAATACTATTTAGTGATGTTTACCCTTCGAAATCGATAAAAAAGACTTTATATTTACAATAGAAGGATTAATAGATTTAATGAATGGCGGTGATATTGAGATTGCCAAACGCAAGGATTTAGTAGAATACTTAAAATTTCTGTATATGATGAAGAATAAGCGCAAAACAAAAAGATAGATGGCAGTTGAAACATATTTAAATAAAGTTATTCCTGAAGAGGAATCAGATGATTATGCGGAAGATTATCCACCAATCTTACAAGAAATAGATGAATTCGAAGATATGGTATCTGGAGAAGGTATAACGTTTTTATCCTACTACTTAATAGATTACGAGTAATATTAGCGGCAATGAAGGAAGGACATCGATCACACAGACAATATAATGAAGTAAATTGTATATTAAAAAGACTCCTAGAAAAAGGTATCATAGATAAAAATGATTATAAAAGCGTGATTAAAAATGTCAAATAAAGAACAACTATTTGTCATCACCTCAAATAAATCAGACATTAAATTATCTCTAGATTATGAGTACGAACTCGATCGCAATCAAGAATATGAATTGGGATTAAAGTATTTCTCTGTTTACAATTCTATTAGAAATATCAACGAAAAAAATAACCAAATAAAAATATCAACAGATAACGGAGTTACGTTCAAAACCATACGTTTACTACCAGGAAGCTATGAATATATAGCCATTAACGAATACCTATCTGAATATGGAGGAAGTGTCAATGGTAAAAACAATATTGAATTCGAAGGTCATTTGAATCTGAACAAAATAAAATTGATATTAAGAAATAATAGTCAAGTTGATTTCAACGTAGAAAATTCATTGAATACGTTACTAGGATTTGATAAACGAGTAAACACGCAATCCACTTTAGCACCACACAAAGCTAATATCGAGAATGATATCGATGTGATAAATATACATTGCAATTTGATAAACGGTGGATTTTTCAATAAATACAAACGTCAGATTATTTACAGTCTTCCAACATTCACTGTACCGATAGGATATAGAATTATAGAGAAACCATTTCAAACGACGTATTTACCACTTAATTCCTTTATGATTGAAGATATAAATCTGGAAATCAAAGATGGTAAAAATAGGCTTAAAGATTTTGGTAACGAGGAAATTGTTATTCAACTTCATTTAAAACAAAAAAATTAACACTCTTCATTCTCTTCTTGAATAGTAAGGTAATCGAAATCATCAAATTCGTAGTTTTCATCTATGTTCAATTCTTTTCCGTCGTTGTAAGGATACATGATTCCTTCACTGTTTGGTGCTTTTCTCTTAACGAGATTTAGATAACTTCTAAAAACTTTCTTTTGTTTATCATCATCCTTTGGAATAACTACTCCATTGGTGAAACTTTTTATCCAAGGTTTCTCAAATTCATTCGTTACATCGAGTCCACTAGCTAATCGAATATAATCTTCTACGGATATCTTATCTTTAGAGTAACCCTTAAACGTTTTCTTTTCTTTTAAAACACCATCGGAAGTTAGAATGATATTGTATTTAACTTTTGGCG
This sequence comes from Lottia gigantea, assembly GCF_000327385.1. Taxonomy (NCBI): domain Eukaryota; kingdom Metazoa; phylum Mollusca; class Gastropoda; family Lottiidae; genus Lottia; species Lottia gigantea. The sequence continues at coordinate 576,341 of NW_008708133.1, read as the reverse complement.
CTAAATATAAACCAAATATAATTCCACCATCACCGTAATCATTCTTTCCTTTACAATAATCATTTTCGGACACCAACCCAGCTTCATTTAATTTATCCCAATTGTTAGACGAAATGTATAAACTATCGGTATCCGTATAGTATATTTCAGGCTTATAGAATCCATCTATCACGTGAATAAAATTATTCATTATTTTTTTACTGTGAGATAAAACGAATGATCCCAAATGACAAGGTGTTAGTCGTGTAGATTTAGGAGGAATAAATTCTTTTTCTTCTTCATTCATCTCAACTATATATTGACTATCATTTACTTTTTCATAGCTTTTGACGTGTGAATCGAAGTTGGCTTTTAAAGTCGCTTCACTCCATAGATGTCTCGATGTATTTATATCCTTCTGAATAGATTTACCATACAACGAATTGCCTAATAATTTCATGCAATTACTACCTACGATATTACCTTCTCGTTTATATGTATTTCTTAGATTTCTCAAAATTAAAATGTAATCTCTATAGGGTGGAGATTTAAAATTTTCTTCGTAAACTATACCATCTAATATTTTAATAATTCGTCCACCGGCTTTCACTATTTCTTGAATATCGACCGATGTTAAAACGTCGTGACAGACACCATTTCTGAATCTGATTTTAGTGCCAGTTTCCTTTTTACCTTCTTTATTCGTGAAAGTGATTTTATCTTTAGCTGGTATGTGTTGGAAGAACATGTTTTTGGGATATTCAAACCAGACTTTTAAAATAGCAGTTCTAGGTCTGAATTTCTGTTCATTAAAGAGCTTGAAAAATTCTTTATTTTCTTCCGGTAGAAATGGTCTACCACTTTCCGCTCTCGGATATTCGCTATCTAAATCCGACATGGCGGAAGCGTACAAACCGTTAGCATCAAAGGCCATTAGTTTAGTACATTTTATTTTTTTAAGTCTCGAATGAACCTCCGTTTTATCTTTCGTGCAAGCGCTATATTCTTTGAATAAATCAATTATATTATTAGATTTCGGGGAAGGGAGGGTTTGATTCCCCCAAATGTACAGGCCTAGGGTGGAGGAGACACTTTATTTAGAAATTAGGACTAAGGGTCTTGATATTGAGTTTTCTTTTGTTCTTATTCTGATCTGAAATTATAAAAAATAACTCGCCCAATGGGCGAGAAGTATAGTATCTGTTATTTGCTGAATGTTTTTAGTTTACTATGAACAATATTATCATTTAAGTTCTTATTTTTGGAATATGCAACTATCATTTTCTGCTTATAGACATGGGGGAATTTCTCTTGAAGGCTCTTATAGTGGGCATGAACTATCTTGCTTGCTCGATTGCTGGTTGTATTAAGCGGGACAAAAAAGGGTGCTATGCCTACATTATGATGAATATTTAGTCCTATAGGTCTTGCTGTATTCAATGTCTCAATCCAATGGGCTTCCCTAGATTGACGGAATTGGGTAGTTTCATCTTCGGGCAAGTCAATTTCTATACGCTCAATTGGGATTAGGGCGAGATCGTCTATTGAGTGGTCGTCGAGGTTGAAATAATTAGAAACAGGCTTGTCTTTGTTTAATTTGATGTCTGACCTATGAGCATTAAAGCGAGTTCGTAAATTATTCTTAGTTTCTCCTACATATTGTTTGGGGCATTTCTTGCATGAAATTAAATATGTTACATTCGAATGTTCACATGTTAGATGTTCCTGGATCGGGTACCTTTTATTCGTAGAGTTGCTTACAAAATAATGAGTTTCTGATATAAAGGGACATGTTTTGCATCTACTGGACAAACATGGAGCACTTCTGAAACCTGGAGGTACTTCGGCATAAAGTCTGTTTTTAGCTGGTATCTGTGCTAAGGTGGAATTTTTTATGTTTCGTAAAAATCGTTTAGAGTACCCACGCTCTTTCAGTTTTGAGAAAACAATCGTACAGGCTTGGTTGAAATCAGAAGATCTTGTACAAATTCGATGAAATCGTAAAACTTGTGACTTAATTATACCAGAAAAGGTATGTTTTGGGTGAAAGGAGCTCTTGTGTAAGAGTTGATGAGTATCAGTTTCTTTGAAATACACTTTAATATCCAGTTTATTTGTTTCTACTATGGAATCTCCCTTAAAGACTGTGGTATCGAGAAAGTCTATGCTTCTGTCACTCACGTTTGCGGTAAGTTTGATAGAAGGATTGTGGTTGTTGAGAATTTCAAAGAATTCCCAAAACTGTTCGATAGAATAAGTCCAAACCATAAAAATGTCATCCAAAAAGCGTCCGTAAAAAGTGGGTCAAATGGACAGATGGGCAACACCTCCCGTTCCCACTCTGTCATGAAAAGGTTTGCGTACGAAGGGGCGAATCGTTTGCCCATTGTTGTCCCTGAAGTTTGTAAATATGTTTTACCATTAAATGTGAAATCGTTTCGACTAAGACAAATCTCTAAAAGCTGTAGAATTGCATCGTCGGATCTGTTTGGATCTGGGTTTCTATTAAAAGCTTTACGAACTGCCGTTAAACCAGTAGTGTTATCGATATTGGTATACATAGAAGAAACGTCGATAGAAATTAAAATAGCATTAGAGGGATCTCGAAGATTTTTTATTCTATTGACAATTAATAGATTCTATTGTGTCTTTAAGGTAGGCGCGATGTTGACATGCTAGAGGTAGTAAGAAATGATCAATGTATTCTGACACTGCATATGACTCACTACCACAGTCAGATATAATCGGGCGGCCTTTAGGGATTTTATTGGAGATAAACCACTCCTTGGTTGGATTCTTATGGATTTTAGGCAAAGTGTACAAATGTCTCTCGCGACAATCAGGTTTGGCAGACAGATAGTCATATTGTTTCTGTTTGAGATAACTAGTTTTGACTAAATCGGCATTAAATTAACTAATATTGTTAATCATGTTAGCAGTTTCTTTGAAAATTGGTTTCGGTAAAATGGCATAGTGTTTAGGATTATTCAGTTGATTCTCTGCTTCTGAAACGTAATCCTCCCTATTCAGAATGACACAACATGAACCTCTGTCACCCTTTTTAATAATAATGCTATCGTCTTTCTTAAGTAAGTTTAACGCTTCACGTTCCACTCGTGTCAGATTAGGCTTTTCGTGTGTTATGGAAAGGTTCACTATTTGGCTATTCATACTCGCAAATGCTTTCAATATTTCAGGATGGATGGCGGCCTGAGGGGGTGTCCACGTGGATTTAGGAATAAACATTGTTCTAGCAATTGTTCTAGGGGGTGGTTTCGAAAACAATATGTGCAGCTAAGATTTCGTTGAAATCGTTCAATGGATGGTCGGAGATAATTCAAGTTAGCTATCTTTGGTGTGGGAATAAATTTAAGTCCAAGGTCTAAGATTGAATGCTGAAGGGGTGTGAGAATTTTGCGGCTCAAGTTAACTACAGTTTGGCCTAGCGGTGGCCTCTCAGTATTTTTATCCCCAGTAATTAGTTTAAAGACTTACTCGATGCTTGAAGCTGGTGTATCCAAAACAAATAAATGCTGTTTGCTGTTTCTGGAGACCAATGAAGATTATCAACTGGTTCGAATTCTTCTTCGTGGGGTGGTAAGATTGTTGCGCTGTTGATACTGGACTCCATCATCATGTTGTTGAGAGTGCTGAGGTTCTGTTGTGCTTTCTTCGAAATTTTATTTGAAATGGGTATACATGTGAAGAGGATCTTGGAGTTTGGGAAGGTTTTGTTGGCTGTGGCGATTAATTTCTGGGCTTGGTTTAAGGAGGTCTTTGGTAGCTGATCACGGTTGTTGAGGCCTACATGAAGAATAATGGTAGTAGGTTTGGGATCATGGTCGTATGATTCCAGGATTGACTGTATGTGATGGATTTGGGCACCGGGGTAAGAATGTATTTCAATGTCTGAACTGGTTTTGGTAATTCGATTCAGGTTAGATGATCCAATAATCAAGGTAGATTTTTTAAGAGCAGGTAGCTTCCATAATGATTTGTCCTTGGTTTGGTGATAATACGGTTTGGTAGCGGATATAATGGTCGTCGACGGTGTGATTGGTATGGTTTGGTAGTTGTTAGAATTGTAGCATTGGGAACGGACTGGGATCTCGTTCGAGGGGGGGAAGGTCTGGATGTACATCTCGACTTGGATGGAGACTGAGGGGTGGTTTGCTGGTCCAAAAAGGCACAGAAGGAAGAAAGGTTGGCGGATCCTGGATCACGTGGTGAAGATTCAGATGGTGTGGAAGGGGAAGACGATTCTGAAAGTGAAAAGAGAAGGGGAGTGCCCTCTCTACGAGAGCGTTTACCTATGTCTGCTGGACTAGGAGTAGTGACTTCGGC
>NW_008708133.1:548439-571968 GCF_000327385.1 Lottia gigantea | reverse complement strand
ACAGGGCATGAGAAACGATGCGGTCGACGGCAGGTGATGATAAAGACTTGGTACGAATGGTGGTCAGCTTCTCTTGAAGTGTGATTTGGTAATGGTCGATCAGGACCTGCGTAACCTTAGAGAGCCATGTCCGATTGAGGGATCTAATATTCGCGTCAACAGCTGATGTTTTCATTGCTGGACGGATAAAACTATCCAACTCAGAGACTTTGCGTTTGAAGGTAAACGCTGGTTGGCCTTGCTGTTGAAGGGTAAGGATTGCCAAATGATGGAGGCACTGCAAAACTTGGAAGAACACCTTCCTCCTTATGAGTGGTGCCTGGTTGGCGTCGGTGGGCTGGTCGTCGTTTCTGTTGTTGGTCAGGTCAATGGTTACCTCTTGATTGGTAGGTGTTGTAGGTAGGTCGGCGATGGGGTGGGATATAGCTGGATGGGTTGGTTGGTGGTCGGCGATTGGTAGGTGGTAGAGGTCGATGGGAGACAGGGCCGTTGTAGGGTACGTGATACTGGTTTGGTTGACGATTAGTGTTTCTATGTCTGGCTTCTTGCCAGTGGTTGTTGTAGTTGGGGAGCATAATGAAAATAACTTGAGGTTAGAAAGGGAATGTACAGCGGATGTAACAGGAGGAAACTGTATATGCTAGCGTGAAAATGTGGGGATCAAATTATGCAAATAAGTCAAACTGGGTTTGGGGATATATAAAGTAAGATGAAAGTTATGATGAAAAATGCAAAAATATATATTTAGGTGATAAATAACGCTAACAATGATGTGAAAAATGATAACAAGTAAAACAAAAACTTACGCAATTGACACGAACCGGTTTTCGAAATATTATCCTTTTTCAAGTGTCGAGGAATGGTTATCAACCATGGATGGAACCATTCTAGTACTTTCATACCATTATTCTTCAATCATTTCTTTATCGTAATGATATAAATAATACCAACCCTTTAAAGATAAAGAAGGAGCCGTTAGATTATTGGAAATATTCTGAAATATAACTTCTTTCATTGCTTGATTGTATTTTATCAAACAAGCTCCGAGACACAACGTATCTCTTTTAGCGTAAGGTTCCCATTCGTGTCTTAAAGATTCCCAATTATCTTTAGTGTATTTTGCAATATTAACATCCTCGATATTTCTCAAATTCATTGGTAGATTAGATGAATTTCCCCATGCTGCCAAACTAGATGATTCATGTTGATAGGAACATATGAAATTAATATTTTGCAAATAATTAGAGTTACCCTTTATTTCTTTCTGTCTTTTCCATTTTTCTGTAAATCTTCATCAGTGAATGAATTAGTTAAAGGTACAGACAGAATTCCTCTGGGCGTTTTTAAAGGGCATTGTGTTAGTTTTTTTACATTTTTGATCATGATCCAGTTATCATAACCGCTAGCGTTATGAGCAATTAATGTTATTCTTTTTTGATCTATTTTTCCTAAACGTTGTAACATTAGATCGATGCAATCTGTACCTACAAATATTTCTACTATATTAGTCATGAGTTTGTTGTAAAATTCTTCTGGAATGGGATCTGTCGGCTTTAAATCTGGAAAGAGATTATTTATTCTGTTTAACATTTTTCTTAGTTTTTCTAAATTAATTAACGTGCAAGAATAAGGTATGGCTTTATTTTCGTTGTAGGTTTCGCAATCCCACGCGTATAAACAATTATCGGGGATGGTTCGAAAAACGTTTAGTTTTAGAGGTGAAACTTGCGTTATCGCATTATCATCTTTACAAGTTCTCCATACATTTTCATCGTAGTTATCTTCTATTTCTTTAATGCCTAAGGTTTTGTTATTTCTTCTTATCAAACAGAAATGTTCTTTGTGTAAATAAAATACCCAATCTTATTCTTCGGATACTTTCTTTGGTTGAAAATGTCTATGTTTGGGCATATAAATTTGAAAATAAGTATTAAATTTCTTATTGAATTCGCAGATTCTAGCAGATGTCATAACTCCTTTTCTGTTTGATTTTGAAAAACTGTTGATGAAATCTTGAAAACCTCTCGTGTAGTCTTCGTTTAAAACACGATTAACACACTTTACAAAGCAGTATCCATCGCTCGGTATATAACAATTTATACCGATATATTCATTTATCTTTTTGAGTAGGGTAACACCACTACCCTTTTTTGATCGTTTTATTTCTTTGAAATTGTTTTTACGGAAAATCATTTTTCCTGTGAAATACCAATCTGAAGCATCCGATTTATTATCCACCGCAGTGAAGAAATTGACAAAAGTTTTGGTATTAAAACCTACAAATTCCATGTCTTGTTTGTATTTTCCATCTTGAGTTATCTCTCCATCTATTTCAATTTGCCCTTTAAATGTTGTAAATTTATTAATGATAAGCTTAATAACATCGTAAAAAAGTTTATTTGATATGAATTTTTCATCGTCTACAATTTCAATTTTATTCATATTTTTAAAGCAACTATTTTTAACTAGGAATTTTTAACTTTTATTGATGATATTTCTACATCAAATTTATCTAAAATTTCATTGAATTTTTCTAATTCTTCAACTGTTATGTTCTTGTCTTCTCTCGATCTTTCGAAAAATATAAACAATTTATTGAGATATGCATTTTTCTGTTTTCCTTTTATAATGAGCTTTCTGTTTTGATGTAAAACCTAAAGTAATCAAACCACAAGATGAAGTTTGAACGGCAGTGAACGCGGCTAATGCAGTTGGGACAATTATTGGAAGCATTAATCCACCGGTTACGGCTGTTGCCACCGTTATCCCTACTGTTAGAACTGTACTTAATGTTTTGAAAACAGAATCGATTCTACTCCATGTTTTTCTGCATTTGTTGAATTGTTTTAGTTTTTCTTTTAGTTCGTTTTATTTTTCTATCATGTATTTTTGTCTACTTTCGAGTTCCATTTTTTAGGTAATTAAATTAAGTGAATTTCTGATAAAGCTGCTATGTGTTTATTTATAACAACAGATACTAATAATATTTGTTCTTTCGAATCATTAATCTTATTCAGATGAACTGAAAAATTTGGTTTTTTAATAAAGATGGATATATTAACATAATATGCATCATCTCTTATTAAAAAATTTTGTTTTTGTTGACTTTTATGAATATCAATTGAGGTAAATTTACCATTATCAACAAAATATAGTTTTACATAGTCAAAGTCTGTTGCTCGTAAAAACTCATAACTCATATTTCCTTCGTTTTGTGGTTTTGGATTTCTAATAATATTCAATGATGGTGGAGTTTCCGTTTCCAATAACATATCAAAATCACTCAACGTAAATTCTTCTTTATCTGGTATAATTAACATTCTAAACCTATCTATATATTTTCCACTCGTTTTAATTTCATATTAGTGATTAACCTTGGTGTTTTCGTCGTTAATTTCTAATTCTTTAGTTTCTACATATTTTATACCATTGATAAACTGAAGAACTTTGCGAACGTTAAATTGATTAGATTAATATGATCCTTGTTTGAAGAATATTGAATCAACTTTTACCTGGATAGGAAAATTAATTTCAATTACAATTTTCTTCGGAAAGGATAAAATGATGTAAAGATTTGTAGGGGGGGGGGGGGAATAAAATTTGAAGTAGAATATACTCTAATATTTGCTGTAAATCCATATTTTTTATATTCATAGTCTTTTGATTTATCAATATTATCAGTAATAGAAGGATCAATACGAGGTCCCGTTCCTCCAAATGGAAGATTGAAATAATATGATTCTTTCTTGAGAAACTTTTTTTCTAATGCGACTATATTTTTGTCCTGTTTCAAAACGAGGTTATTAATAGTGGTTATCTGTTGTTGAATGACACTATCATCAATGTTCTGTATTTGTTGATGAATATAGGTTTTTATTTCGCTATCATCAATATTTTGTATTTGTTGTTGAATATAGGTTTTGATTTCACTATCATCTATGTTTTGTATTTGTTTTTTAATATTTGTTAGTTCTTTTTGTAATTCACTGATAAGTTTAGTTTCCAGAGCATTTAATTCCTGTTGAAACGTATCTTCATTTTCATCTGGAATGTTATCTATCAATTGTTGAATGTCTAATTTTTGTTTTGCAATCTTATCCTCTAATTTAGATATTAATGAAATTAAATTTTGTAACTCAGTTTTATTCTCTACGTTGAACAATTCTTTTTGAATAAAACTTATTAATCTTTTTACCTCTTGTTGTAGTTTAGTATCATTAACAAAATTTATATTATTTAGTTGACGTTTGAAGAATCTTTTCACATTACTTATTTTATCTTCTAAATGGTTTTTATTTACTTCAATTGAATTTATTTGATCCTGTAAATATTTCTTGTGAACGGCGTCATTATCGTTTTCCTGAGACTTTAAATTAGTTATGGTAAAATTGTTCATATCTAAATCACCTTGAAGAGTGTCTCCGATTTGATCCACTAAGTAAGGTTTCGCTTTATTTATCTACGTTGTACTGTTAGGTTTTTAGTTTCTAAAGATAAAGAACCTAATCCAAACTTGTTCGCGATTTTTATTGAGTTAAATTTATTACAATTTTTTCGAACTGTTTTCCTAAACTCAACTGATATAAGACCCAAAGTGAAAGCTGACCACAAAACTTTTGTCCCGGTAATTGAATTTGAAATGTTGAACATTTGATTGGTTTATTAGTCAATTGGATTATCTCGTCAGTGAGTTCTAATCCGTAAGAATCGAAGAAATAAAAGTCAGAGTCTTTGTACAAAGCAGAATGATTAACTCCTTTTTGATCGGAAGTATGTATATTTGTTATAGCGTAAAATTTACCTTTCTTATATTTCAGATCATTTATTTCATCTCTCATACAATAATAAAACGGTGATATATTTAACTCATTCGCCCATCTCATAAGTTGAAAGTTTGTGGTTGTATCGGTTCCATATTTATCGAGACATTCATTCATTTTTAAAAGTCGGTTTTTTGAAGTTCGTTTTGATAAAACCTTCCTATGATTTGTTCTTTGTCTTGATCGATTAATTCATATGTCGGAGGTGATGAGCTGTTTACTTTATCAACGATGAATATTTCGTTCGTCCAGTATCCAACGTAACCTTTTTCGAATTTGCTTTTATATTTGAAAATACGAACTCGATCTCCGACTTTAAATTTGGGTTTGATATTTAAATTCTTTATTTCATTTTCGTAGTTATGTTGCGCGTTAATTGACTTTATAATATTTGGATTACTCTAGGCTTGTGTTGGTGTGACACCTATAGATGAATGAATTTTGTTATTGTATTCATCTACAACCTCTGGTCATATTTTAAGCCATTTTTGAGATTTCAATTCCGTGAATTTTTTGAATAATTTATTTTTTAGAGTCCTGTTAAATCTTTCTATTACTACAGCTTTACCTTCGTTATGAGTACTGTAAATTTCAAATCCCAGAGATTTCATATTTTTGTTATAAAATTCACTTCCTTTATCTACCCACAGTTTTTCTGGATGTCGGTTAGATTGTTTCATAATCGTTTCAAATGCGTGTTTGACTGATAATCCCGTTTTGTTTTTCAAAGGAATAACCCATACATATCTCGTATATAAATCTATAACTGTTAAGCAATATTTAAATCCTCTTTCGACTGGCATATGAATTAAATCGGCTGACCATATTTCATCTTTTTCAAACACTTTTACTTTTAAAAAGTTTTTAGTTTTTCTAAATTCTTTGTGAATTTCATCCGCTAATCCCATACCTAATTTCATCTTTGCTTTTAACAGTTTAATGATTAATGCTCTTTCCATTCTCTCTTTGAAAGTTGGATTTGGAATATTTTCAAGTTCGATTATCATTTGTCTGTCTGCTTCGTGTCTGAAGTTTATGTCTTTGTTTCTGTATATTATGTCGTGTTTAAGCGCAGCGGCGTCAACTCTATTGACTGGTTCTTCCCCTGGTTTGGGTTTATCGTTTCTAATCGCAGATCTAACCTAGTACCTGGACCGGTGTAATTATGACCGGGAAGATGTTTTTCTCCGGGATATTTCGCCCATGGAAACCCAGGAAGAGAACCCAATGATTTTTGTATATCTCCAATAAGTTTTTGGAGCGTGAGCGACTATCATTTTTATCCTATATCTTTAAAACCTTTTCCTTTCCTTTCTTCTAATCTCCTGTTTCGAAGTTCTCTTATTAGCTCTAATTCTTGCAACTCGTTAGATTGTTTCACTGTGTCGCTTATACTCTTTCCCGCTTCCGCGATTGAGCCGATGGCTTTCGCTCCGGTTGAAATGAGTGATTTGTTTTTTGAAACAAAACTAGCTACTTTTGGAATTATTTTTTTACCTAGAGAAAATAATGAAGAAAAGAAACCGTCGCGCGAATAATCTTCGAATCTCTGTTGTTCGTGTTTTAGAATTAAACTCATCCTATTTTTAAATGAATTAATTTAGTCTGTTTTTTTTATCCAAAAAATAGTTATCTCCCTTTTCTAGACTAAAAATAACATTACTTAAAACGAGGCTATTAAAAACCGGATGTTAAGCGAAAAAAGGATGTTATTTTATATAAGGGTATTTTTAATATGCTTTTTTTGATGGAATGTAGGAAAGTGATTAAAGGTGTTTTTTGGTGTAAGAATTTTATGAAATGTAGGGTGTTTTATGAAATGTAGGGAATTTAGGTCTTTTTTAAGTGTAAGAATTTATGAAATGTAGGGAATTTAGGTCTTTTCTTTTGAGAGTTCATAGATTGGTTGCATTTTTCCCATGAAATGAAATGGAATGTGGAAAAATGCGACCAATCTATGAGCTCATATACTACTAATGTGGGGAAGAATTGATTAATATGGACACTATTGATATATTGATTTGTGATCTAGCATGCGCTGTATACCTGTAACTTGTTATGTGCGGGTCAGCTTAAGTATCTATATAATTAAGTCTCTGTTTTTCTAGATATGAGAAATGGGATTACAAATTTTATGGTATCAACGAATTTGAAAGTTTACGAATGGATCCTCAACATAAATTTATATTAGATTCGACATACATGGCTTTAGAGAATGCAGGAATAACACGAAAAGAAATCAAGGGATCCAATACTGGCGTTTATATTGGTGGGTATGATGTGTTATAATTACAAAACCATTCATTCCACAGCTTAGGTTATGTTATTTAATAGTTTAGTTTTCAGTTTCAGTTTAAGGATCTGATATTATATAACAATGACATACAATAACAAATCTTATAACATGATATCTGCAATTTCCTTTGATCTTTTCGTTGTATAAACGGATGGGCGGCCCTTAGCCGTTTCATAAATCGTTTATATCGAAGTTATAGCAGTATTTACGATGTAACTATATAGAGAGGTGGAAGTGACTACAACAAACAGAACAAAACAAATTGTATTATTGAAAATAGAGACATATTTATTCATTTAAATGTTTATGTAATTTAAACAACAACGAGATTATGATGTAACAAACATCACTGGCTTATATGCCAAAATGCAGCATTTAATGCACGTGCGGTGGTTATTACTTAAAACGAAGGCCACTACCCCATCCGACAGACCTTTGTCAATATAACAACAACATACAATAACAGATCTAACATAATTAATTTCCTTTGATCTTTTCGTTTTAATGATGATAAAGCCTTTCTTGCATTTCGACCATACAAACAATAATAAATTAACAACAATTATACAAGCAATATAAAATGGATAACAAAAGAAACATGTAATAACTTACTGTCAGTAAATGTATAGAGAGAGGGGAGTGACTATACTTGTCTGCACACATCATCACTGACATATTAGCCCCAACCTCAACACGTGATACAACAAAACTAATTGTTTTCGTGAAAATAGAGACATAATTATTGCCAAACACAGATATTTTTGCTCATCTGAGTACTGTAAAAACATAAATACAACCAGTCCATTATATTTTTAAGGGTATGAAAGGTTATGAATTTTGATTATTTCACTAATCCCTCAATTTAATCACGCAACAATTACATACAAATTGAGAAGTTATTAGTTGTTTTTCTGCCACTCCCTCATTCACATGTCCAATCATTCCAATAGCAAGTACATTTTTGCTGTCCAAATCAAAGTCATCTACTGGCTATACTCGTATCAACTTCATGAGCCCAATGCTAGTGACACGAAATGAACCGTATCTTTTCTAAATGGCTTCAAAATGAGCACCAGAATGTCAGAATTAACAATCCAAAAATTGAAACTTTTTGTGAACAAACCATGCTACTTAATGTATATTTTTATTAATTTCCGATTGTCCAATGTTCATATTCCTTCGAGTGATTAGCGACGGTATATTTTCTTCATTATTTTCTCTAGGTAAAACAATGATTCCAATAGTAGCTAGCTTTGTTTCAAAAAACAAATCACTCATTTCAATCGGAGCGAAAGCCATCGGCTCAATCGCGAAAGCAGGAAAGAGTATAAGCGACACAGTGAAACAATCTAACGAGTTGAAAGAATTAGAGCTAATAAGAGAGCTTCTAAACAGGAGATTAGAAGAAAGGAAAGGAAAAGGTTTTAAAGTTATAGGACAAAAATGATTGTCGCTCACGCTCCAAAAACTTATTTCGGTTCAGGAGATATACAAAAATCACTGGGTTCTCTTCCTGGATTTCCAAGGTAAAGCTGTAGTAATAGAAAGATTTAACAGGACTCTAAAAAATAAATTATTTAAAAAGTTCACGGAATTGAAATCTCAAAAATGGCTTAAAATATTACCAGAGGTCGTAGATGAATACAATAACAAAATTCATTCATCTATAGGTGTCACACCAACACAAGCCTCGAGTAATCCAAATATTATAAAGTCAATTAACGCGCAACATAACTACGAAAATGAAATAAAGAATTTAAATATCAAACCCAAATTTAAAGTCGGAGATCGAGTTCGTATTTTCAAATATAAAAGCAAATTCGAAAAAGGTTATGTTGGATACTGGACGAACGAATTATTCATCGTTGATAAAGTAAACAACACATCACTTCCAACATATGAATTAATCGATCAACACAAAGAACAAATCATAGGAAGGTTTTATCAAAATGAACCTCAAAAAACCGACTTTTAAAAATGAATGAATTTCTCGAAGATGAAGAATTTGATAGAAGATTAAGAGATGTAGACAAGCATTTACGCTTTCTTAAATTTAAATTTAAATGCAAATTTATGTTCAAAATATTATTGAATGTGTTTTATCAGAATGTAATAAAAAAATTTTCAAACACAAACTACGTATATATTTCAACAATACTCCTCAAAAAACCGACTTTTAAAAATTAATATCTTTCTCGATAAATATGGAACCGATACAACCAAAAACTTTCAACTTATGAGATGGCAGATGAATTAAATATATCACCGTTTTATTATTGTATGAGAGATGAAATAAATGATCTAAAATATAAGAAAGGTAAATTTTACGCTGTAACAAATATACATACTTCTGATCAAAAAGGAGTTCATCATTCTGCTTTGTACAAAGACTCTGACTTATATTTCTTCGATTATTATGGATTAGAACCCACTGAAGAGATAATGCAATTGACAAATAAACCAAATGTTCTTCCTTTCAAATTCAATTACCCGGACAAAGGTTTTGTGGTCAGCTTTCACTTTGCGTTTTATATCAGTTGAGTTTAGGAAAACAATTCGAAGAAATTTAAAATGGCAGACAAGTTTGGATTAGGTTCTTTATCTTTAGAAACTAAAAAACCTAACACTACAGCTTTTAATAAATAAAGCGAAACCTTACTTTGTGGATCAAATCGGATACACTCTTCAAGGTGATTTAGATATGAACAATTTTAGCATAACTAATTTAAAGTCTCCGGAAAACGATAATGACGCCGTCCACAAGAAATATTTACGGGATCAAATAAATTCAATTGAAGTAAATAAAAACCATTTAGAAGATAAAATAAGTAATGTGAAAAGATTCTTCAAACGTCAACTAAATAATAAAAAATTTGTTAATGATACTAAACTACAACAAGAGGTAAAAAGATTAATAAGTTTTATTCAAAAAGAATTGTTCAACGCAGCGAATAAAACTGAGTTACAAAATTTAATTTCATTAATATCTAAATTAGAGGATAAGATTGCAAGACAAAAATTAGACATTCAACAATTAATAGATAACATTCCAGATGAAAATGAAGATACGTCTCAACAGGGATTAAATGCTCTGGAAACTAAACTTAACAGTGAATTACAAAAAGACCTAACAAATATTAAAAAACAAATACAAAACATAGATGATAAAGAAATCAAAACCTATATTCAACAACAAATACAAAACATAGCAACAGACTCTGAATATATAAAACTATATTTTGTTAATAAAAGTATTTCACCTGATTTATTTACCTCAGTCGATATTCATAAAAGTCAACAAGATAAAGAATTTATAACATTTTCATCAATTATTGAAAAAGTTGGAGGTATATATAGCTGTAGTTGTGGGATAAAAATCAATATCGAAAAACCAAAATTTTCAGTTCATCTGAATAAGATTAATGATTCAAAAGAACAAATATCCTTAGTAAGTGTAAAAGTTTATATTATTATACCTGAAACAATTATAACAGATAATGAAAAAAATATACCAGTTAAACTGAGTGATCTATTAAATATTAAACGCTATCCATCTTTTGCTTTATCAGAAATTCATTTAATTTAATTACCTAAAAAATGGAAAAACAAAACGAACTAAAACAAAAACTAAATCAATTCAACAAATGCAGGAAAACATGGAGTAGAATCGATTCTGTTTTGAAAACATTAAGCACAGTTCTAACAGTAGGGATAACGGTGGCAACAGTCGTAACCGGTGGATTAATAATCAATAATTGTCCCAACTGTATTAGCCGCGTTCACTGCCGTTCAAACTTCATCTTGTGGTTTGATTACTTTAGGTTTTACATCAAAACAGAAAGCTCATTATAAAAAAAACAGAAATTTTAAATACATATCTTAATAAATTATTCATTTTTTTCGAAAGAAGACAAGAACATAACCATTGAAGAATTAGAAAAATTCAATGAAATTTTAGATAAATTTGATGTAGAAATATCATCAATAAAAGTTAAAAATTCCTAATTAAAAATAGATACTTAAAAAAGAAAATGGATAAAATTGAAAACTTAAACAAACCTCTATCTAAAACTTTTTTTTCAAAGATATTCAAGGCAATACCTAATTTATTTTCGCGTAAATTTGACGAAGAAGATGAAGAAAAATTTAGATATCTAGTTGATAGGACAGCCGAAATTTTTAAAGAAGAGGAGAATGAAATTAAAATATCAACCACAAATATGCTTTTTTCAGAATTAATCAATAGAATAACTATTCTATTTAAAGATTTTAAAGTTAAAGGTCAAATTGAAATAAATGGTCAAATATATGAAGTGGAGAAATATAGACAAGACATGAGATTATCTGGATTCAATGCTCAAACTTTCCAGATTATTTATTCAAAGATGCATGATAAATCTGACGCATCTGATTGGTATTTTAAAGGAGAGATTATTTTCTGCAAAAATAAATTATGAATAGTAAAAAGATCTAAAACTGGCAGAGGTGGTAATTTACTTAAAACGATAAATGAATACAAAGGCGAAAATTGTTTCATACCAAGCGATGGTTATTGTTTTATAAAGTGTGTAAATCACTTCATGAATAAAGACTTAACAAAAGAATTTCAAGATTTCGTCAATAGTTTTCAAAAATCAAACAGAAAAGGAGTTATGACATCTGCTAGAATCTCTGAATTCAATAAGAAATTTAATACTTATTTTCAAATTTATATGCCCAAACATAGAAATTTTCAACCAAAGAAAATATCCGATTGGGTATTTTATTTACACAAAGAACATTCCTGTTTGATAAGAAGAAATAACAAAACCTTAGGCATTAAAGAAATAGAAAATAATTACGATGAAAATGTATGGAGAACCTGTGGAGATGATGATGCACTAACATGTTTTGCTCAGTTAAAACTAAACGTGATTTCACAACCTCATGATGATATTTTATACGCATGGGATTGCGAAACCTATAGCGAAAATAAAGCCATTCCTTATTGTTGGAAAAACTAAGGAAAAAACTAGAACTAATTAAAAGATTATTCCCAGATTTAAAGCCAACTGATCCCATTCCAGAAGAATTTTACAACAAACTCACGACTAATATAGTAGAAATATTTGTAGGAACGGATTGTTTCGATCAGATGATGCGTCGTTTAGGTACAGTAGATGAAAAAAGATTAACCTTAATTTCCCATAACGGGAGTGGTTTTGACAACTGGATTGCACTTCAAAGCATTAATAAACTAACACAATGTCCACTAGTAACAGATAATAAAATTCTATCTCTTCCTTTATCTAAACCATATACAGAAGAAAGATTGCAGAAAAAATGGAAAAGAGAGAAGAGAGAAAGGAGAGATAAAAATATCCAATAAATATAAATATTTACAAAATATAATACTTGTTCCAATCAACATGAAAAATCTAGTTTGGCGATGAATTTGAGAAAGATTGCCGATATCAATATTGCAAAATACACCAAAGATAATTGGGAACCTTTAAGACACGATTGGGAACCTTACGCTAAAAGAGATACGTTATGTCTCGGAGCTTGTTTGATAAAATACAATCAAGCAATGAAAGAAACTGTCTTCCGAAACGTTTCAAATAATCTAACGGCTCCTTCTTTATCTTTAAAGGGTTGGTATTATTTATATCATTACGATAAAGAAATGGTTGAAGAAGAATGATATGAAAGTACTAGAATGGTTCCGAAACACACCGAAAAAGAAAACGTAGAAAAAGTTTACTCACATACTCATCCTTTTTTAAGATATTTTATCAGACAAAGTATTAAAGGAGGAAGAGTTTCGGCAAATCGAAAATCATTTGAAACGAACAAAATGGATGAAATTTGTGCTATTATAAAGGAGTATTTAGATACAGAACTCGAGAGTAATAACATAATAGATTTATTTAAAGAATACAGCGCTAGCACGAAAGATAAAACGGAAGTTCATTCGAGACTTAAAAAAATAAAATGTACTAAACTGATGGCATTTGTACGCTTCCGCTATGACAGAAGGTGAATATCCAAAAGCTGAAAGTGCAAGAGCGTTTCTACCAGAAGAAAATAAAGAATTTGTTAAGCTCTTTGATAAACAGAAATTCAGACCTAGAACTGCTATTTTAAAAGTTTGGTTTGAATACCCTACCAACATGTTCTTCCAACCCATACCAGCTAAAGATAAAATCACTTTCACGAATAGAATAGGTAAAAAGGAAACTGGCACTAAAATCAGGTTTAGAAATGGTTTCTGCCACGACGTTTTAACATTGGTTGATATTCAAGAAATAGTGAAAGCCGGTGGACGGATTATTAAAATATTAGATGGTATAGTTTACGAAGAAAATTTTAAAACTCCACCCTATAGAGATTATATTAAAATTTTGAAGGAATTAAGGAATAAATATAAAAAGGAAGGAGATTTGGTTGCCAGTAACTGTATGAAGTTATTAGGTAATTCCTTATATGGTAAATCTATTCAGAGGGATAGAAATACCTCATTGCATTTATGGAATGAAGAAACCTTCCGCCTTAATTACGACAAACACGTCTAGAAGTATGACAAACTAAATGATAATCAATATATCGTTGAGATAAATGAAGAAGAAAGAGAATTTGTTCCTCCAAAGGATATTACGAGATTAACACCCACTCATTTAGGTACATTTATATTATCTCACAGTAAAAAAATAATGAATAATTATATTCACGTAATAGATGGTTTTTATAAACCAGAAATATACTATACGGATACCGATAGTTTATACATTTCGTCTAGCAATTGTGATAAATTAAATGAAGCTGGGTTGGTGTCCGAAAATGAATATTGCAAAGGGAAGAATGATTATGGTAATGGTGGAACCATATTTGGTTTATATTTAGCGTCAAACGTTAAATACAATATCATTCTAACTTCCGACGGTATTCTAAAAGAAAAGAAAACGTTTAAGGGTTACTCTAACTATAAGATTAAGGTAGAGGATTATATTCAATTAGCTAGTGGACATGACGTAACGAATGAATTTGATAAACCATGGGGGAAGAGTTTTACTGATGGAATAGTTATTCCTAATGAAAAACAAACTAAAAAATTTAGAAGTTATCTGAATCTCATAAAGAGAAAAGCACCGGACGATGAAGGAATCATGTACCCTTACAGTGATAAAGAGGAGATGTGCTTGGATGAAAACTACGAATTTGATGATTACGATTATCTAACTATTCAAGAAGAGAATGAAGAGTGTTAATTTTTTTGTTTTAAATGAAGTTGAATAACAATTTCCCCGTTACCAAAATCTATAAACCTATTTTTACCATCTTTGATTTCCAGATTTATATCTTTAATCATAAAGGAATTAAGTGGTAGATACGTCGTTTGAAATGGTTTCTCTATCATTCTATATCCTATCGGTACAGTGAATGTTGGAAGACTGTAAATAATCTGACGTTTGTATTTATTGAAAAATCCACCGTTTATCAAATTGCAATGTATATTTATCACATCGATATCATTCTCGATATTAGCTTTATGCGGTGCTAGTAACGTATTCAATGAATTTTCTACGTTAAAATCAACTTGACTATTATTTCTTAATATCAATTTTATTTTGTTCACATTCAAATTACCTTCGAATTCAATATTGTTTTTACCATTGACACTTCCTCCATATTCAGATAGGTATTCCTTAATGGCTATGTATTCGTAGCTTCCTGGTAGCAAACTTATGGTTTTGAACGTAACTCCATTATCTGTTGATATTTTTATTTGGTTATTTTTTTCGTTGATATTTCTAATGGAATTGTAAACAGAGAAATACTTTAATCCCAATTCATATTCTTGATTGCGATCGAGTTCGTACTCATAATCTAGAGACAATTTAATGTCTGATTTATTTGAGGTGATGACGAATAGTTGTTCTTTATTTGACATTTTTAATCACGCTTTTATAATCATTTTTATCTATGATACCTTTTTCTAGGGGTCTTTTTAATATACAATTTACTTCATTATATTGTCTGTGCAATCGATGTTCATTGCCGCTAATATTACTCGTAATCTATTAAGCAATTCTTCATTGTTATCGGATAAAAACGTTATACCTTGTCCAGATACCATCCCGTAAAAATATTGAGATTGATATATGCAGTGACAGTTGTGATGTCTTCCCTTCGTGAAGAATTCTTGTTGAACAGCTTGATTTCTTTGCGCAACGCAGTCGTCAAACAATATTAAGTTCTTCGTTGGCTATCAATATTAGACAAGCCTAGATCATTAACATGTTTCGTAAGAAAAACTTTTATATCCGTTGGATTCTTTCCTCCAATGTAGTTATCTAAGATATCTTTTATTTCCATTTCTTCTTCGTTTTCTTCGTAATATTGAAATAGGTCTTGAACATCTTTCTTTGGTAGATATTCTAAAGCTTTGAGAAATTGATAATACGATTGCTCTGGTGTTGTTGTGTAGATATACAAAGAATCGAAATCTAAAAGGTTTGGTGTTGTCAACATATGAAAAGTGAGATGAGTTTTCCCAGAACCGGAACTACCGCATGTATACATGAGCATTGGGTTATTAGGAAATATTTCTGAATGATTAAATTTTTTGCCCATTTTTTATTATTTTAATTTGTTCCAAAAATCACTCCTTCTCCTTTATACTTTGAAAGATATATTCCTTCTCCAGTGTGTATATTTTTTTAAAAATATTCCATTACCCTTATGTTTGACTTTGATTTCTCCCGTGTCAATACTATCTACTAATTTATTTAATCCTTGTTTAACAGTTTTCTTGGTTTCTTCACTAAATCTTTTTCCAAATTCTTTCATTGTGCCTATCATATCTCCCATTCCTGAACCTTTCTTTTCCGTTTTAGGTTTTTTAACCTCTGCTGTCAACTTCTCCATTCTTAAATTATGTCTATGTTCTTTGGCTGCTTTCTTTTCGTTGGCAGCTTTTGTAGCAGCTGCTTCTGCAATAGCAGCTTTCTTTTCGTTGGCAACGCTTACTCCACCAGCTGTAGCACCAGCCACTGTAGCCGCCGCGGTAATACCAGCAAATATTAATGGTAGGGAAAATATAAATCCACCTTTTTTACATTCGAGTCAATTCTTTCTAAATCTATATCATCTCTGACTTAACAATATTTGTATTTATCAATAAGTTTTTTAGTTATGCTGATTTTTTTACCGTTGAAAGTTATTACAGTTGGGGAATCTGTTTCAACAGCTTGTATTATTTTCATAACTAAAGTTTCTACTTTCATTTTTAAGGGTGTATTTTTACTCAATTCTTATCATTCTTCTATCTGCTATTTTAATTAAATGTTTTGCTTCTTTCAATAATAAACAATAACCTGTTACATCTCCTTGTGTTTTTTCAATATGAATATTTATGTTCACTCCTGTTTTGAAAAGATCTTCTTGGTGAGCTAATAGATCAAAACAGAAGATTGGATGATTAAGTGCAAAATCTACATATTCAAACTGAGGTAGATTTCCAAATAATTCACACATATTTTTATAGTTTCTATACAATTCATTATAATCCTTTGTGGTTGGATTAATTGTTAAAGGTTGGTTAGGATAATTATCGTTGTTTAACCTTACTTGAACTTTATGGATTAAAGGATTTTGAGTTTGGTTCATTGCCACTCTGAAGACATTATTTTTATTAAAGACATTATTGAACATTGTGTCAAATTCCCCAGTATGTTTAATTGTTTCTATCGGATTTGAACCAGCTTCCAAAACCATCTCGCTAAATAAAGATGGAAAGAAATTGTTTTCTAACGTTGTATTAGTTTGTGGTACACGATTTTCATTGAGAGTTCCATCTTTTATTTTGAAATCGCATCTGAAATAGGCATCTGAAAGAAGCAACCAATTCGATAAGGAATTTATTTCGAAGGTAATTCTACCACCATCATTCAATTGGGATTTAGAACCAACAGTGGGTGAGATGATAATATAATCCTCTTTTTTCTTCTTAAACGAATAACGAATCGGATCGTATAATCTAAAGATTGGATTTAGTATTTTATTTGCCATTTTTAAGTTTTAAAATTTGAGTAGAAAATTGTTTTTTCGCTTAAAAATAACATTACCGAAAACGAGGCTATTAAAAAATGTTATGTCATTTTATATAAGGGTATTTTTAATATGTTTTTTTTGATGCAATGTAGGAAATTGATTGAAAGTGTTTTTTGGTCTTTTTTAATGTAAGAATTTATGAAATGTAGGATGTTTTATGAAATGTAGGATGTTTTGCTGTAAGAATTTATGAAATGTAGGGAATTTAGGTCTTTTTTGGGAGCTTATACATAGGTCACATTTTCCCCATGAAATGAAATGGAATGGGGAATCCCTAAGTAGTATATGTCTTTTCGGATATGACGCATTTCACTTCTGCGCATGCGCAGCTTTTTCAATGCGTCATATCCGAAAAGACACAACTGTTAAAAATGTATTATAACAGACTCCCCAAACTGCTAAAATGTATTATAACAGACTCCCCAAACTGTATTATAACAGACTCCCCAAACTGTATTATAACAGACTCCATATAAATTACCCAAACCACAGACAATAATCACTAATAATAATACAGTAAAAAATAACCGCATTAAAAATGTCTTTAATTTTAAAACACGAACAAAAAAAATTCGAAGGAGACGGTTTCTTCTCTGCGCTAACATCTCTCATCCCCAAAGTGGCCAATTTTGTCTCAAACAACAAATTTTCTCCTTGTATTAAATCTTTCGTATTAAAAATATATGTTGAACAAATATGTCTTTAATAAATGTCCATCCTCCTAAAACGTATTTCGGTGCGGGAGACATTCAAAAGTCATTGGGTTCTCTTCCTGGATTCCCATGGGCAAAATATCCCGGAGAAAAACATCTCCCAGGCCACAATTATACAGGTCCAGGCACGAGATTAGATCTGCGTTTAGACGAAAATGATAATCCCAAACCAGGGGAAGAACCCGTTAATAGAGTTCACACAGCAGTGCTCAAACACGACATACTGTACAGAAACAAAGACGTAACATTCAGACACCAAGCAGACAAACAAATGATAGACGAACTCGAAAATATTCCCAATCCCACTTTCAAAGAGAAATTACAAAGGGCTCTTATCATAAAACTCTTGAAGGCAAAATTGAAATTGGGCATGGGCATAGCAGACGAGATTCACAAAGAATTTCGAAAAAACAAACATTACCTCAAAGTCAAAGTTTTTGATAAAGATGAAATTTGGTCAGCCGATTTAATCAACATGCCAGTCGAGAGAGGGTACAAGTATTGTTTGACGGTGATCGACTTATACACGAGATACGCTTGGATCTTTCCCTTGAAAAACAAATCGGGTCTGACTGTCAAACAAGCATTCGAAACCATAATGAAACAATCCGACAGACAACCCCTAAAGTTGTGGGTTGATAAAGGAAGCGAATTCTACAACAGAAATAAATCTCTGGGGTTTGAAATTTACAGCACGCATAAAGAAGGTAAAGCCGTAGTGATAGAAAGATTCAACAGGACTCTTAAAAGCAAATTATTCAAGAAATTCACGGAATTGAAATCTCAAAAATGGCTTAAAATATTACCGGTTGTTGTCGACGAATACAATAACAAAATACATTCGTCTATAGGTGTGACGCCATCGCAAGCCTCTAATAACCCGAATATCATAAAGTCCGTCAACACTCGAAACAACTTTGAAAACGAGATTAGCAATTTGAATATTAAACCCAAATTCAAAGTTGGAGATCGAGTTCGTATTTTTAAATATAAATCATTGTTTCAGAAAGGTTACGTCGGCTATTGGACTAACGAGATATTCATCGTTGATAAAGTAAACAACACATCACCTCCCACGTATGAATTGATCGATCAAGACAAAGAACAAATCATAGGAAGGTTTTATCAAAATGAACTTCAAAAAACTGACTTTTAAAAAATGAATCTCGAAAATGAAGATTTAGATGAAAGGTTAAGAAATTTAGATGTCGACAAGCATTTACGCTCTCTTAAATTAAGATTTTTTAAATTTAAATTTATCTTCAAAATATTATTGAATGTGTTTTATCAGAATGTTATACAAGTTTTTTCAAACACAAACTACGTATATATTTCGTCAATTGGGTCTTCAGCAATACTTTCCGCCTACTTCGAAAAACACCTAAAAAAAATCGACTTAAAAATGAATGCATTTCTCGATAAATACGGAAAAGACACGACCACAAATTTTCAACTTGTGAAATGGGCCAAGGAGTTGAACGTCTCGCCGTTTTATTATTGCATGCGAGATGAAATTGATGAACTGAAATACAAGAAAGGTAAATTTTACGCCATCACAAACATTCACACGTCGGATCAAAAAGGAGTTCATCACTCTGCTTTACACAAAGATTCTTCGAATAACTTTTATTTCTTTGATTCTTTCGGTCTAGAACCGACAGAAGAGATAACGAAATTGACTAGCAATCCAATCAAATGTTCTACGTTTCAAATTCAAATGCCAGGACAAAAGCTGTGTAGACAGCTGTCACTTTGGGTTTTATATCGGTTGAGTTTGGGAGAAAAGTTTGAAGAAATTATAATAAATTTAACTCAATAAAAATGGCAAACAAGTTTGGATGAGGGTCTTTACCTCTAGAATCTAAAAATCCCATGAGTTCTACGGCGTTTATAAACAAAGCGAAACCTTTTTTCGTGGATCAAATCGGAGACACCTTACAAGGGGATATCGATATGAACAATTTCAAAATAACTAATTTAAAGTTTCCAGGAAACGATAACGATGCCGTGAACAAGAAATATTTACTGGATCAAATAAACGCAATTCAAATAGATAAGGACCATGTTGAAAATAGAATAAATGACGTGAAAAGATTCATCAGACGAAATATTAAAAATCTTGTGGACGAACCCAAACTACAACAAGAGTTAACGAGTTTGAAACGTCTTATTCAAGTGGATAAAACAAGTCAGTTGATATCTAAATTAGACGATAAGATTACGAAGGTAAAAATAGACGTCCAACGTTTAATAGACAACCCAAATGTAAACGAGGATAGATTGAAACGAAAACTAACCGCTTTGGAAAGAAAACTTGGCGAATTGCTAGCAGAACTAGACAAGACCGCGGACAAAACCGAGTTACAAAATTCGATATCCAATTTGAACGAAAAGATCGCAAAGCAAAAATCAGATGTTCAAGATATAATTAACACACTTCCCATTGACAAAGATACGTTGAAACAACAATTGACTGCTGTACTCTCGCATACGGAGAACCTAAAAACGTATTCGATATCGGCGTAACGCAAGAGTTTTCTTTTCGAGGTAATTGTCAAATAGAGTTTCCCATGAAGGTTAAAGTCAATAAAGTAGTCTTCAAACAAACCGGTAAGGGCGTCAAACATATTTCATTATTCAATGATGGTAATTTGGAAGAGAATATACGTTTGATTGATAAAAGGGATCAGGAAATTGAGACGAAAAATGGTAAATATGTAGACACCTTTAAAATGGAAGTAGAAAATGATAAGGATATCATTGGAATCAAAGATTTGGATAAGATATTGGAGACGGAAAATCCACCATTAACCAACATTGTCAAAATTCCACCATCACTTATAATACCCGTATACGTACCCGGACCAATAGAATCGAGCAGTCACGAGTTTTTACGAACAACAGACTTTGAATACGTAAAACTGTATTTTGTTTACGATGGAAAATACACCTCGATCGATGTTCATAAAAGTCAACAAGAAAGAGAGTTTATAGTACATTTATCGTTTGCCGAAGGTTCCGACTCCATCCTTGAAGGTGGTGGTTTTATTTCTAGAGCCAAGATAAACATCGAAAAAGAAAAAAAGAAAATATTCCCAAAGAGGACCATACGAAAAAAGAAATGTCGTTAGTACGCGTAAATGTTTTTACTTTTAATACCCGCAAATATAATAATGCTAGGCCAAACAAGTACGTTCTATACGATATTCCGTGGTTCCATTTATCGGAAGTTCACTTAATTTAACGACTTAAAAAATGGAACTCGAAAGCAGACAACAATACATGATAGACAAACAAGAAGAGTTGAAAATAAAGTTAAGACAGTACAATTCATGCAGGAAAACATGGAGTAGAATCGATTCTTTTTTCAAAACAGCGAGCACAGTTCTAACGGTAGGAGTAACGGTGGCAACGGCCGTGACTGGTGGATTAATGCTTCCGGTCATCGTCCCAACCGTATTGGCTGCATTAACAGCCGTTCAAACGACTTCTTGCGGTCTCATCACTTTAGGTTTCACGAGCAAAAAGAAAGCTCATTATAAAAAGAAAACGGATATCTTGAATATGTATCTTAATCAATTGTACATCTTTTTCGAAAGATCGAGAGAAGACAAGAGCATAACAGTTGAAGAATTACAAGAATTCAATGAAATTTTGGACAAATTCCATACAGAAATATCAGCGGTCAAAATAAAGAGATAATCAAAAATATACACTTATATGAATAGAATCGAACTTGATGAAACATTGATAGAAAACGACTTATTTTCCAATGTTATCAAGGCTATCTCTGATAAATTTAAAACATTCAAAGGGCAAATTAAAATAGATGGAGAGATAGTCGAGGAAGGGAATCACAGACAATACATGTCACTCCTCGGTTTCAATGCCAAAACCTTTCACAATATCTTTTCAAATATGGACAAAAAATCCGATGCTTCCGATTGGTATTTTACAGGAAAAATAATTTTAATGAAAGACAATTTCCAAGAAATAAAAAGATCGAGAGTTGGTAGAGGAGGAACTGATCTGCTTAAAAAGATCAATGAATACGAAGGCGAAAATTGTTATATACCTACAGATGGTCACTGTTTTATCAAATGCGTCAATCGTGTTTTGAACAAAGATTTAACGTGTAAATTTCAAGAATACATCAACGGGTTTTCAAAAGCAAATAGAAAAGGAGTGATGACTTGTGCTAGAATGAATGAATTCAACAAGAAATTTAACACTTCGTTTCAAATTTATAATCCCCAAAACAGACATTTTCACCCCAGAGACGTTCACGATGAATTAGATTGGGTTTTGTACTTACACAACTCGCATTTCTGTTTGATTAGAAGAAGCCAAAAAAGTTTGGGAATTCAAGAAATAGAAGACAATTACGAACAGGTGTGGAAAACGTGTAGAGACGACAACGCAGTAACACAGGTTTCACCTCTCAAACTAAACGTGCTTTCGAGTATGAGTGATGATGCGTTATTCGCTTGGGATTGCGAAACGTATTCAGAAAAAGACACGCGAAGGGCAATTCCTTATGCCTGCACTTTAATCAATTTAGAAAAACTAAGGAAAATGTTAAACAGAATAAATAATCTCTTTCCAGATTTAAAGTCATCAGATCCCCTTCCAGAAGAATTTTATGATAAACTAATGAATGTAGTAGAAATATTTGTAGGTACAGATTGCATGGATCAAATGTTGAAATATTTAGGTCAATATGATAGAAAGAGACTAATATTAATTTCTCATAAAGGCAGTGGATTCGACAACTGGATCGTGCTTAAAAATGCAAAAAAACTAACGCATTGCCCTTTAAAAACACCCAGAGGAATTCTATCTTTTCCTTTATCTAATCCATACACGGATGAAGATTTACAGAAAAAATGGAAAAGACAGAAAGAAATAAAGGGTAATTATTTACAACATATTAATTTCACGTGTTCCTATCAACACGAATCCTCTAGTTTGGCTGCATGGGGAAATTCTTCCAATCTCCCCGCGAATTTGAGAAAGATTGCCGACGTAGATATCGCTAAATACACGCAAGACAACTGGGAGGAATTGAGACACGAATGGGAACCTTACGCCAAGAGAGACACTCTCTGTTTGGGAGCTTGTTTGATAAAATACAACCAAGTCACGAAAGAAGTTGTAAACCAGAATATGTCCAATAATCTAACGGCTCCATCTTTATCTTTAAAGGGTTGGTATTATTTATATCATTACGATAAAGAAATGGTGGAAGAAGAATGGTATGAAACTACTAGATTGGTTGCGAAACATAACGAAAAAGAAAATATAGAAAAAGTTTATTCGCACACAAATCCTTTTATAAGAAATTTTATCAGACGATCTATTAAAGGAGGAAGAGTTTCGGCAAATAGAAAATCATTTGAAACGAATAAAATGGATGAAATTTGTAACGTATTAAAGGAATATATTTCACAAACAGAAAGTAATAACATAATTGATTTATTCAAAGAATACAGCGCAAGCACAAAAGACAAAACGGAGGTTCATTCGAGACTTAAAAAAATAGAATGTACTAAACTAATGGCATTTGATGCTAACGGTTTATCACGCTTCCGCCATGTCGGATTTAGAC
>NW_008708133.1:531451-548320 GCF_000327385.1 Lottia gigantea | reverse complement strand
ATAAAATCACTTTCACGAATAAAGAAGGTAAAAAGGAAACGGGTAATAAAATCAGGTTCAGAAATGGTTTCTGTCACGACGTTTTAACATCGGTCGATATTCAATAAATAGTGAAAGCCGGTGGACGAATTATTAGAATATTAGATGGTATAGTTTACGAAGAAAATTTTAAAACTCCACCCTATAGAGATTATATTTTAATTTTGAGAGATTTAAGAAATAGATATAAACGAGAAGGTAATATCGTGGGTAGTAATTGCATGAAATTATTAGGTAATTCCTTGTATGGTAAATCAATTCAGAAAGATATATTCACAACTAGACATTTATAGAATGAAGCAACTTTACAGGCCAACTTTGATTCACGCGTTAAAACCTATGAGAAAATTAATGATACTCAATATATTGTTGAAACAGAAATTGAAGAAAAAGAGATTACTACCGAAGATAGTAAATCTACACGACTAACACCTATTCATTTGGGATCATTCGTTTTATCTCACAGTAAAAAAATAATGAACAATTTCATTCACGTCATAAATGGATTTTATAAACCCGAAATATACTATACCGACACCGATAGTTTGTACATTTCATCCAAAAATTGGAACTAAAAACTAAAACTAAACAGAGCTGGTTTGGTCTCCGAAAAAGACTATTGCAAAGGTAAAAACGATTACGGTGACGGTGGAATTATATTTGGTTTATATTTAGCACCAAAATTCAAATACAACATCGTTTTGACTTCTGATGGTGTCTTAAAAGAAAAGAAAACGTTTAAAGGTTATTCTAATGATAAGATACGTGTAGAAGATTACGTTCAGTTAGCAAGCGGACATGATGTGTCGAACGAATTTAATAAACCATGTGAAAAAAGTTTCACCAATGGAGTAGTTATTCCAAATGATAAACAAACTAAAGTTTTTAGAAGTTATTTGAATAATGTTAAAAGAAAACCACCAAACAGTGAAGGAATTATGTATCCTTACAACGACAAAGATGAGTATAGTTTTGACGAAAACTATGAATTTGATGATTTCGATTATCTTTCTAATCATTGTTTTAAATGAAGTTGAATGACAATTTCTTCGTTGCCAAAGTCTATGAACCTGTTTTTACCGTCTTTGATTTCCAGATTTATATCTTTGATCATGAAAGAATTGACTGGTAAATAGGTCGTTTGAAACGGTTTCTCTATAATTCTGTATCCGATCGGCACCGTAAAAGTCAGTATGCTGTATATGATTTGGCGTCTGTGCTTGTTGACAAATCCACCGTTTATAAAATTACAGTGAATGTTGATCACGTCGATGTCGTTCTCGATGTTGGCCTTGTGCGGCGCCAATGTCGATTGCGCGTATATTCGTTTATCGAACCCTAGTAACGCATTCAACGAATTTTCTACGTTGAAATCGACTTGACTGTTATTTCTCAAGATCAGTTTTATTTTGTTCAGATTCAAATTACCTTCGAATTCGATATTGTTTTTGCCGTTCACGCTTCCTGCGTATTCGGATAGGTAATCGTTGATGGCTACGTATTCGTAGCTCCCCGGTAGTGAGCTTATGGTTTCGAACGTAACTCCGTTATCCGTCGATATTTTTAGTTGATTGTTTTTTTCGTTGATGTTTCTAATGGAATTGTAAACGGAGAAATACTTTAATCCCAGTTCGTACTGTTTATTGCGATCGAGTTCATACTCGTAGTCTAGAGACAATTTGATGTCTGGTTTATTCGAGGTGATAACGAAGAATTGTTCTTTATTGGACATTTTTAATGACGTTTATATAGTCTTTTTTAGTGATGATTTTTTTCTCCAAAAGCCGTTTTAATATGGCATTGACTTCGTTGTATTGTCTGTCCGATCGATGACCTTCCTTCATGGCCGCTAATATTATTTCTAATCTATTAAGCAATTCTTTATTGTCGTCGGATAAAAACGTTATACCTTGACCAGATGCCACCATATCATCGAATTCGTCTATTTCTTGTATGATTGGTGGATAATCTTCTGCATAATCATCTGATTCCTCTTCCTCAATAACTTTTGTTATATAAAAATCAACTTCTTTCAATCTTCTTGTTTCGGGTCCTGACTTTCTTATTGCATGTAGAAATTTTGAGTATGCTACTAAATCCTTGTAATCGGCAATTTCAACATCCTTGCCATTCATTAAATCTATTAACCCTCTCGTTAATGTAAATATTTTGTGTAAGTCTTTTGTGTCGATCTTGAATAAAGGGGAATTTGGACTAAATATTATTCTAAATCCATTAAACAATAAACCTTGATTATCAACGATTGGTGAAATGCTCTTTGGTAAATCTGAGTCAGGGTTTGAAAAAAGACGTTTTATATCATCTAATGTCCTAATTATAATATCATTATATTCAATCGGTTTGGGTTCTATAGGAGGCGTGGGTTCTAAAGCTAATTTCTTTTTAATATCCTCTTGAGATTTTAATATGGGTTGAAATAGAGTCTGTAGATTTTCCGTTAATCCGAGTTGTTGTAATCTGTTATTTTCAACTTGGGTCTTTATTTTATTCTTAGCTTTGATATATTCTCTATTTCTTTTTAAAAAATTATTCCAATCCGTCATTTTTAAAAAAATAAAATTAACATATATCGATCATAACTCTTTCTCCCGCAGGTTTTCTAGTATTTACAAATACATATCCATGATCATCTGGGTTTCTCCATTGAGCTTTACAAACCTTTTTAAATGTATCTCTGTCCATTCCGTGATTTATAGACTGAATGATTTGAGATAAATCTTTATCGTTTAATTCAAATAATAAAAAACAATTTGCGTTTTTTCTAATGAACATAGAATCCATCCCGTAAAAAGATTGGGATTGGTATATGCAGTGACAGTTGTGATGTCTTCCTTTGGTGAAGAATTCTTGTTGAACAGTTTGATTTCTTTGCGCTACGCAGTCTTCAAACAATATTAAGTTCTTTCGATTGCTATCAATATTAGACAAGTCTAGATCATTAACATTTTTCGTAAGAAAAACTTTTATATCCGTTGGATTGAAAGATGG
Source organism: Lottia gigantea (assembly GCF_000327385.1). NCBI lineage: Eukaryota > Metazoa > Mollusca > Gastropoda > Lottiidae > Lottia > Lottia gigantea. The sequence goes on along the minus strand of NW_008708133.1, from coordinate 545,272 downwards.
ATTCTTTGATTTAATGAAGTTTTCTATGATTTATATCTTCTTCGTTTTCTTCGTAATATTGAAATATGTCTTGAACATCTTTCTTTGGTAAATATTCCAAAGCTTTGAGGAATTGATAATACGATTGCTCTGGTGTTGTTGTGTAGATATATAGAGAATCGAAATCTAAAAGGTTTGGTGTTGTCAACATGTTAAAAGTTAGATGAGTTTTCCCAGAACCTGAACTACCGCAAATACACATGAGCATTGGGTTATTAGGAAATATTTCTGAATGATTAAATTTTTTTCCCATTTTTATTTATTACATTTTCGTACCAAAAATCACCCCGTTGCCTTTATACTTTGAAAGGAAGATTCCCTCGCCCAAACGTATGTTTTTTAAAAAAAACCTTGACCTTCATTTCTCCGGTGTCGATTTTATCTATTAATTTGCTTAATCCCTCTTTAACGGTTTTCTTGGTTTCTTCGCCTTGGTGTCTCTGACTTTGCAATGTTTGTATTTATCGATAATCTTTTGGGTTATATGCACTTTTTTACCGTTGTAAGTTATTAGAGTCGACGAATTCGTTTCCATAGCTTCTATTATTTTCATAACTAAAGTTTCTGGTTTCATTTTTAAAGGGTGTTTTTTTATTCAATTCTTATCATTCTTCTATCTGATATTCTAATCAAATGTTTTGCTTCTTCCAGCAATAAACAGTAGCCGGTCACATCTCCTTGTGTTTTATTGATGTGAATATTTATGTTTACCCCTGTTTTGAAAAGATCTTCTTGATGAGCTGACAGATCGAAACAAAAGATTGGATGATTGAGTGAAAAATCTGTGTATTCAAACTGAGGCGTATTTCCAAACAATTCGCACATGTTTTTATAGTTTCGGTACAATTCGTTGTAATCTTTTTTGGAAGGATCAATTGTCAAAGGTTGATTGGGATAATTATCGTTGTTCAATCTGACTTGAACTTTGCGAATGATGGGATCTTGAGTATGGTTCAATGCCACTCTGAAAATGTTGTTGTTGTTTGTCTGAGAGTCTGGTAAGTTTTTGAAACCGACCATTAGATATCTCGCTGGTTTGACGGTGTTAGTAATTGGCCACGTGGTGGATTCTCTCGTTAAAGTCATGCTACCTACCGTGTTACGACGAAGAAAAGCAATTTCGATGTCTTTGGTTAAAGAGTTGAATATTCTCGTTTCCACTTCTACGGAAGGAGTGATTACCGGTATGTAAAGTTGGATATTCGTTATTTCCAATTTTGCGTCAGAGTTGTTTTCACCAAAGAATATCTTGTTGTCGTTGATTTCTCTTTGCAAATGAATTTTATACGGTAAACCTATGGAAACCTTTCTGTGTTCCAAGAGACCAAATAAAGGATACAACTTCCAATTTACGTAATTACCCCATCTGTTGTTCTCGACGACATTGTTGTATTGAAGCGCTCGTTTTTCAAATCCGTGATTTACTCCGCGAGTCACTCTTTCCAGTGTGTTTCTAGCAACTACCCTTATCCTAGCTAGCAAGGTCTGCGTCATTTGCTACAGTTCTGACCGGTTCTTTTAAAACGTCTCCGTCACCGACATCGGGAATCCATCCCAAAACTGAATCGCAGTTTTTGGGATAGAGAACCGTTTTCAACATTGTGTCAAACTCGCCGGGGTGTTTTATGGTCTCTATCGGATTTGAACCAGTTTCCAAAACCATTTCGCTGAATAAAGACGGAAAGAAGTTGTTTTCTAAAGTCGTGTTGGTTTGTGGAATTCGATTCTGAGCGGCGTCTTTGATTTTGAAATCGCATCGGGAATGGGTATCGGAAAGCAGCAACTAATTGGACAACGAATTAATTTCAAAGGTAACTCTTCCTCCGTCGTTTATTTGGGTCTTTGTCCCTACCGATGGTGAGATGATTACGTAATCCTCTTTCTTCTTGTTGAACAAATATTGAATCGGATCATACAATTGAAAGATTGGATCCAATCTGTAATTTTTACTTGCCATTTTTATCCAATGATTGTAAACCCTTTTCCTTGTTTTTCTAGGGCTTGTCGTTCTAGTCTCTTGTTTCTTAGTTCTCTTATTAGCTGCAGTTCTTTAAGTTCGTCAGATTTTTTCACTGCATCGCTAATATTTACTCCTGCTGTTGCCACAGATCCAAGAGCTTGCTCTTCTGAGGAAATGAGGGATTTGTTGTTTGAGACAAAATTGGCCACTTTGGGGATTAGAGATGTTAGCGCAGAGAAGAAACCATCTCCTTCGAATTTTTTTTGTTCGTGTTTTAAAATTAAAGACATTTTTAATGCGGTTATTTTTTACTGTATTATTATTAGTGATTATTGTCTGTGGTTTGGGTAATTTATATGGAGTCTGTTATAATACAGTTTGGGGAGTCTGTTATAATACAGTTTGGGGAGTCTGTTATAATCGTTTTAGCAGTTTGGGGAGTCTGTTATAATACATTTTTAACAGTTGTGTCTTTTCGGATATGACGCATTGAAAAAGCTGCGCATGCGCAGAAGTGAAATGCGTCATACCCGAAAAGACATATACTACTTCCCTATGCGACCTATGTATAAGCTCATATACTACTTTCATTTTACTTTACATTTCATTTTACTTTACATTTCATTTTACTTTACATTTCATTTTACTTTAAATTTGTTTATTTTTATTTTATTTTTTTTTTTACTTTCCAATTCAAATGTAAATGAAAATAAAAACCTCATAGCAGCCTATGAAGGCAGTATTCATCCAGTACCTTTTGTACTGTTAATGTAGTCTTTATCACCCAGACGTAATTATATGTTTATGTCGGATGTTTTTATTTTGGCAGTGGTCTACTTTCGATTTGCCTATCTTAAAATTTTTATGGTCATGTTATTTGCTTTGTTGAGGAGACACTTAAGTATGGTCAGGCTTTCATTCGACATATTGGAAAGTTATCAACAAGATTTCTGGAAAAAGTTATAGAAGGTCGTATTTAACATGGAAAGATATGGTATAATATGAATTGGTGGAGTGAGTCCAAACGATGAGTTCCGAATGATGCAAAAGCAAAAAGTCTGATAGTTGCTTGCCCTTACATATTTAATATGGCAGCCCCCATTCATTGTTATGATTTGAGACTCATTCAAGCCCTTGTTATGATTAAAGACATTGCCCGAGTTAAAACTATAAACTATTACAATTCAAGATAAGAACTCCATCTTCTTTCAAATATCAACCTCATCACAGACCATGGCAACAAACCAGTGGGCAAAATATATAAGTAAAGTGAAAAACAAGAGGAAAAAGAATGAGGATAAATCAAATATCAAGGAAAACATTATTGTTCAGCGATTGTCAGCTGAAGTGTCGGGTAAGGCGCAAAAATATACCCGTGTTGGAGCGAGGGAATTTGTGCCTTTTATCTATGATGAGATAACAATTCAAAACATAAAGAATGCTTGTAGTTCGCACTACGAGTATAAAGTGATCTCATTTGCAATGTTCTGGCAGAAGAGCAAGCCCATCATGATTGTCAGTAAATCAATTGCCTGACCTAAAGGTCATTTATGTCAGATTTGTTGAAGGACAAGATGATTGTAAAGAACTGTTGAAGTCACCACTAAAGAAGAAAATAAAAACAAATAATAAGAATAGTTGCACAAGCACTGTTAAAGTTACATCCTTAACAGACCTCACAGTTACAGCCAAAAAACCCAGCTCATCCCAAAAAGTTTATCTGTGATTGAGATGCTAAAATTAGGAACATTAATTGATAATACTGTTCAATTATTGGATATATATGAATTCGACATCGATAATATGTGTTGGATGCAACCGAAAAGTTTTGAATTTAAAATTAGCAAAGAACCTTTCAGCTCCGGAGGATTTCGGGATGCCTTTAAGGCACAGAGTATCAGCAAAGAATTTGCAGGGAAATCCTGGGTAATTAAGAAATATCAACAAGAAGCCGTAACTACAATTGTATCTATGAATCAAACCCTTGAACAACACACGAAGAAGGTTGTTCAGATGCACCAACTGACCAAAAATCTGACTAATTGCATGAGAAAGAGAAAATTATAAGTAAATGATGAATTGGAAATGTTTGGTGAAACATTTGAATATAATGACATATATTTGGGTAGACTTAATGGATCATTTGTAACTGTGGAGGAGTTTATTGATGGTGAATTTGTGAAATACATTAACAATGATGGAACAATAAATGAATCTGATAGCGTAACTATTTCTCTGAAATCTGAGAGTTTGGTACATTATTCTTATGTAAAATCCGAAAAAGAACTTATGGTATTGGACATTCAAGGATGTGGGTATAAACTTTGTGATCCAGAGATTGCTTCAAGAAAACTCAAGAGTGACCAGCATGAATTCCTATATGCGGTTGGTAACCTCTCTGTTTGTGCCATTGACAATTTTTTATGTAATCATGAATGCGATTCATATTGTGATTTATTTGATATAAGAAATTGACACTTGAATTTTAAACGCTTACATATAAACAGGCTCTAAGCAACTGATCATTAGGTAATGATACACATTTTTATTTTTATACTCATATACAATATGGTGCAAAAAATATTGTCTTAGAACTTATTTATTACATGTGTGTTTGTGGAAATGTATCAAATAATTGCATTTCATAAACTAATGTTGCTATGAAATTTGCTACTGGTTAAGGTGATATCAAGGTCATAATCTGGAATTACAGGAACCAAAGACTTGGGAGGGGAAATTAGAATAGTGAAAATAGAAGCTAGAATGATCAGAAAACCTCTTTACTATCACTTTAATATAATTTTATCCTGATCATCAAGTAATGATATGTATTCTTTGTTATGTTTCAATTTATTAACTCTTTCTCTTAAATTTAAAAGTCTTTTTCTTTTGCAGGTGTTGCAAACAAGCGGCATTTTATTTTATTTGCTGCTGTTTGGGCATATACATTTGATGACTTGGGGAAGTGGGGGTGAGATGTGTTGCTTGGGTATGCACCTCGTGTTACTGCCATGGGAATGTGGAAGGTGACACAAGGTGAACGATTCCATATGGTTATCAAACGAGTCAAAAAATTCAATTTTAATCATTTGAAATGTGGAACATAATGTTTAACACACGCTCACACCGAGCTCGAAAATCCTTGGTGATATAATCATCAACTTCCTCCGCATCTGTAAGTTCTGAGAGTTCAAGTGCCTCAAGAAGCAAATCATCTGACAACTCAATGTGACACTTTTGTCCTCCATATTGTTCTGGGTATAAATAAATGTGTTCTGGAATTCCACAAGGCAGATCCTTGTTTTTATTTTTTCTTCCTCTGTGGTTATTCCAAACTGTTTGACGAAAGATGTCAAGCTCTTTCGGAATTACAGGAATAAAAACAAATGATAAAAGTTTCCTAAAATACAAACAAAATTCTAATAAGGTTTTGTTATTGAGACCATACCAGCACACAGGTTAATTAACAAGTAGTTGCCTAGCAAGATACGCCCACTTTCCTGATACATTTTCAATATATCAAGGGCGGTCGCCAATCACACCAAAAATTTAACTTGTCCAAGATGTTGTTGATTTAAACCAACACACAAAAATTATAAATTCTAACATAAACTGCCACATCTATCGCGTTCACAATCCACATTACACATGATTTAAGTCTATCATTGTCTCTTAATCAAGGGCAATTACTGAAAAACCGAAATTCATCGAAATAATCAAACTAGAACTTGACCAAGATCTCATCGATATTTCACTAAAACTATAGTCTCCATTATGTTCACAAACAAATTTTGATGTCTTGAACAATAAACCTTATTCACGCCTCGTCTGTGTGAGGTTCATAACACAAATTACGTCATCCATTGATAAGATGGTGACGTCATTTGAATGAGTAGTCTATTTGATGTCACTGAACACCTGATCAACAGCGAGAAAATGGGCTTTCTCGGAAATGTGTGAGGATACACTTCATTTGAAATTATCATTAAAAAGCTTAATCAATTCTGATTTTAATGATGTAAAATAGGATTAATTTTGAGAAGGTAGCCATTTTACTGCAATGACACGCTGTTACCTTTTTTTGTTAGTGTCACGAACATCGTTCTGGATTCAATATGACGCGTGAATAAGGTCTATGACCCAAAACTGTTCATCAAAAAATCCTCAAACTAGAGCTTTACCAAGATCTTATTAATACAAATAATCACAACAAATTTAATTAAAATCAGTTGAAATCTGTAGTATCTATTGTGTTCACAAGCCAGAAAGACTGACCGACAGAATGGGGTGATGGCAATATAATAACGGTTAAATACAATTAAAAAAGACTTTAATACATAAAACCATTTATGTTCCAACTGTTCCTTCTAACCAAATAGAGCTTGCTCAAGGACGACTAAATACAAAATTTCTAATGATATTTTTAACAAATTTTGAGTACCGGTAACTTTATTTATATATTTCAATTTTAATATTTATTTCAATTACAAGCTTCAAATGTTGAAACAAGAATGTCAAATATTAGCAGACTTTGCCTTCCATAATGTCCATGCAGTATATAAATTCAAATAACATACCTGTCAACTTCATTTCCAGGATCATAGGAGCCACTTTCTAGGAGCTGATGTAATTGTTCTTTAAAATATAACTCCATCCTATGATGCAATTCACGCCACCAACGTTCAATCTTATTTTGGGTAGATGGCCCATACACAATATTGTTGGTTGGATCTTCATGTTCAGTACATTTATTTAGTAAATAACAATGCATTGTTGTCATAACATCTGTTTCTGTACCCCTATCAATACGAATCCCCACAGGAAGCTCTGAAAAGAAGGCGTAAGTCTAAACAGCAGCAGAACTTGTCCAGTTATACATAAAATTCAGATTTATATTCCACTATGAACCTTCTGTTATATGGCATAATGTTTTTTTTTTAAATGTTGCATTATAAACTATAATCAATAATTTTATGAATTGCAGTTTTTCTCACCAATCTTCATTTTGTGAGGTTAAAACTGTTGAAATCAGAATTGGGCCCAATAAACGAGGACATATTCCTTCAGCCCATTCGGAAAATACAATGGATGAATGGAAAAAAAGTTTTGTACTTTTGGATTCCATTAAGTACTCAAAATAGAAGCGTCCAATTACTTTCGGGTTGTTATTAGAACTCCAAATGCGAAGAAAATTTATCCTACCACTGCATGTGTCTTGTGCACCATATACACACAAGGGAAAGGTTGATTTTTGATAACCACATAGTTTGTCGTGACCGTCCAATGATAATGTGAAATCTGAACCCGGAAATAAAAGACAAAGTCATCTCGTATATACTTGACTACAAAGGAATTCCTCAAGTGCATTGTTAATATTTCTATTCAAATATATTTCATCAATGATGACAAATACATAAAATTAATGGTATTTTCAACCATATAAAGCAGATATAAAAGAATTTTGACGATATTAGATTTTATATCACATCTCAGACTCTAGACTGAAAAAAATATTGATACATGCTGCTGAAAGTTAAGTAGTATGTTTCAGTTGAGCATCATGGTGTACAGAATTACTTGTATTAATAATGCCCGAGGTCAAAATGGCCCCAAATATCAAACTTAGTCACTATTATAGATTAGCCTATGCATTTCATAATTATGGAAAAATATATGGAATTAAATCAAAGAGCTTACTTCAGCTTTAAATTTTGAGTTTCTTTCTTTATGCTTTCTCTTTCCAACACAAGATCTCCTCCTTACTCCATCATATCATACACTAGGTCTCTAGGAACCTTCAACCCATGCAGCTCCCTAATTTTTCTGTGAACAGCTCGATATCCTAGAAGCTTTCCAGGACCACTTAATTCTCTCCTCACGGCTCTTTCTACTTCTTCTATTGGTACATTGTAATCGGTGTACTTTATTTCAAAGTAGCCCAATCTTACATCTAACGTTCTCAAACTCCATGAATATTGCGAATAATTTTCCTTCAAAAAGTCTAGAATCTCAATTCTCTTAAAATTTCTCTTTTTTTAAGTTTCGTCATTCTTCCAATTATCATTTCTATTAAGTCTACCCGAATTTGAGGCCATTATTACTTCAATGGATATTTGGGCTATGGGGGCTGCCATATTGAATCATTGTTATTAAAGGGAAACAACTCTCAGGCACATATTGAAGACGTCTGGGTGATAAAGACTACATTAACAGTAGAAAAGGTACTGGATGACCACGACACTTCTGCCTTCATAGGCTGCAATGAGGGTTTTTTTTTTTGCGTGGCAAATCAGATTTGTCACGCTTTGTTTTAGTTATGATTATTTTTTGCGTGGCAAATTAGATTAGTTTTTTTTTGGGAACGTCCCTAGACAAAATCGAAAATGGTATAGCATAATTGTCTTCACCAAACATTTTTAAATGACCTGGAATCAAAAATGAATATCTAAAACTCAATTTTTGCTAAACCGGAAGTGTGCCATTGCATAATGTGCAAATATTTTGCATCTAGTCTGTAGGACTTATTTATGAACTGATTTACCTGAAATTTTCTTTAATATGTTCATTGTTATAAGACGTATCTGGTGAGCTAAAAAAAATTCAATTTTTAAATATTTTTGACAAAAAAATTTGAATCCAAAATTTTCAAAAAAGCTCAAAATTTTTAACTCAGCCGCTAATTATCCGATTGATCTGAAATTCACAGGACATATACAGAAGTCCATACAAATAAATCTATACAATCAAAATTTTTCTATCACTTCCGGTTTTTGGGTGAGAACTTCCGGTTTTTGCGTGAGAACTTCCGTTTTTTTTAAATCACGCCTGGCACCCCCGCTTCCGGTGTAAATTTCAGATGTTGGCAAAAACCATATATATTGTCTGTCAGTCATAATTAGAATGCACTTAGCAAAAAAAATCCGAACCGGAAGTGGACTGACCCATTTTAGCAAAAAATTAATTAGTCCTCCATTTTTTATCCGATTTTTATGATTTTGGTGTCTATTAAAACCTTGTAACCTTGTCTACAGAATTTTGAATTTCGAATTTGAATTTTTTTTGTATTCAAAAGGCCACACCATATGACCTTGACCTTCGATGACCTTGTAAATTTCAATGTAGGATGTTCTTGACCTCAGCTATCCACAGGTGTACTCATATTGGTTGAAAAATATTAACTTCCGGTTTGATAGTCATTCAAAAATTAACATTTTTGACAACTTTGGACGGCTGCATGACCTTTTCTAATAAACACAGAAAATTATTTTTTTCAATTCTGTAATTCTCTCAATGATATATGACAATAATCAATTAAAATATGTTTTAAAAATATTGAATTTTTTTCGACTGAGGGTTCTAACTTACAATGTAATTACCTCCTAGCAATATGGTTTGTATATTCAGGATTTACTCAATTTTCTCTTTTCAACGATATGTGACATGGGTGGTTTAATACAAAATTGAATTTGTGAAAATAGGCATAAAAGTGTTAAATGTTTATAAAAAAAATGTGTTAAAAATCTGTAGATTGTGGGGATTAAAATGATTGACAGGTGTTATAACAGGTTATATAATATGATAGGAAAGCTATCCATGTGAACTTTTGACATGCAGGTGTGAAGTAGTTTGGGTCATAAACAGATTAATCTGATTATGTAATCTTTTAACACTTAAAAAAAAATAACTTTTTTTCTTCAATTGTTTTTTTCAATTTTCACTTACAATAATTTAACATGCACTCATATAGAGTAGTGAATTTTTGATACATTAACCTGTTCGAATTTTGTCTGTACCATCAATAGAACTCTATCTGCAAGATACACACAACAGACAGCGGGCTGTCTCTAGCAAACACTGACCGTGGAATCAGAATACAGAGCGGGATTCTAACCCACAGTACTTAATCGCATAACAGGCACCAATTTAACTGGCTTCCGACTGCGCTAATCCTAAGCAATAAAAAGAAAGTGGCAATTTTATCTTCTGCTAAGATTATTATAGATCATAAATAAATTAGTCTAATTACACTATCTTTCAACTCTATAATAAAACACAGTTTTTTTTTTTTAATTTTTGCAAAATTTCCCCTTATGATAATAAAACATACACTTATTTAGAGCAGTGTATTTTTGATACATTAACCAGTTCGAATTTTGTCTGTTTGTCTGTACCATTAATATTACTCTATCTGCAAGATACATTATACAGCATTTTTTGGTTATTGGTGTTATGCTGAGGGGATGAAAGCAAACAACATGTATTGTCGTCTGTTAAGCTTATTATAGGTCATAAATAAATTAGTCTGACTACATAATCTTTTAGCTCTATAATAATTCACATGTTTTTTCGAGTTGTGCTATATTTTCACTTACGATATTTAAACAAAAGCTCATTTAGAGCAGTGAATTTTCACTACATTTACCTGTTCGAATTTTCACGACCTTTGCAAAATGACGATGACAATACACTTCTAATTCCCGACATTTTAAATCATAAAGGTCAAAGTAGCAGAGTTCGCACTGAAACTAATATAAGCACTATATCGAAAAGTGATGCTATTCCCTTACTTAGATCCCTGAATGAAATACAGTCTCAGGTTTTTTATGACGTTCGCCAGTATTGTCTGGACAAAGTTAATGGTATAAACCGCGATCTATTTAGAATCTTTGTTACTGGCTCAGCTGGTACCGGTAAATCTTACCTTATCAAATGTATTCAATACGAAGCGTCCAGAATTTTTGCGAAAACTGCGGAAAGTTTAGATGACATCACTGTTCTCTTAACCGCACCAACTGGAGTGAGTACTTTTAATATTGGAATGTCAACTATTCACAGCAGTTTTTCAATAAGAAAGGGGTTCTCATTTCCACCTTATCAACCATTGGGACAAGAAAATATTAATACATTAGGATGTAAATATCGCAACTTAGAAATATTAATTATAGATGAAATTTCAATGGTAGATCATAAGCTTTTTTGTTACATTCATGGGCGATTAGGGCAACTAAAGGGTACCGATGAGTTATTTGGAAATATCTGTGTCATATGTTTTGGAGATATGTGGCAACTGAGACCAGTTAAAGGTAATAGTTTATGTCATGAAAGTGTCATAGACCTATGGAACGGTTATTTCAAACTTGTTGAACTTACTGAAATTATGAGACAAAAAGAGGATTAAGCCTTTGCTAAAAATATTGAATAGAATGAGACAAAGAAAAGAAAAAAAAGTGAACCAATGCTTGCTTCAGACGTCAAAATGTTACAGAGTAAGGTAACTGGTAAAGAAGATGATTGTCTGCACATATTTTCTACTAATCAGCAAGTTGATGATTATAATTCTAGAATGATTGATGAAAAATGCCCGAATTCTGTGTCCATCAGTGCTCTAGATTATTCATAAGATTTTAGAACCATTAAAATGACGCTTAAAACCACATGTGTTAAAGTGACTGATACACCATTAGTGTCTTGCTTAAAAATAGGTGTAGGGTCAAAAGTTATGTTAGTAATTAATTTAAATATTTCTACTGGCTTGATAAATAGAAGTTTTGGTCAAGTAACATTTATTCAAACTGATCAGAATAATCAAACTGACAAAATTTTTGTAAAATTTGATAATGCTAAAGTTGGAATAAATGAAGACAGTGTTCCACTTCCGCCAAATGTACCACGTGGTAGTATTGGCATTGAGAGATATGAAAGCCCTCATGTTAACTATAAGGGCGATGTTAGACGCCAGTTCCCATTACGTCTGGCCTATGCAGTTACTATTCACAAAGTACAAGGTCTAAGTCTCGATAGAGGCGTAATATCACTTCATAAAATATTCCAAGCTGGTTAAGCCTATGTTGCGTTAAGCAGAGTTAAAACATTACAGGGTCTTACAATACAAGATTTTACGGAAAAAAACATATATTGTGATGAAAAAACTGAATCGGCATTAGGAGCAATGGATACTTTCTTAAAGCCCGAAAACGAGACCATATCAACTGATATTTTTTTTAGCCTCACCAGATGCGTCTTATAACAATGAACATATTAAAGAAAATTTCAGGTAAATCGGTTAATAAATAAGCCCTACAGACTTGATGCAAAATATTTGGACATTATGCAATGGCACACTTCCGGTTTAGCAAAAATTGAGTTTTAGATATTCATTTTTGATTCCAGGTCATTTAAAAATGTTTGGTGAAGACAATTATGCTATACCATTTTCGATTTTGTCTAGGGACGTTCCCAAAAAAAAAAAAACAAAAAAAAAAAAACCATAATAATCTCCTGTCTAACATATATATTTTTTGCTCATCCGGGTACCCTCAAAACATACATAATATATTTTTAAGGGTATAAAAGGTATAGCATTTAGAGGGTTTGACTTATCTAGTTTTTGACACTAGAATAAGAAATTTCCAATATAAAATTTTCACAAAATAATATTCACAAATAAGTCATTATGTAAATTAAAATTAACAGAAACTTCATTATGCACGTTCTGCAACTCAGCAATCGAGGCAATAGATCATTTATTCCTGTACTGTCACCATACCCAGGTTATTTCATTCTATATTTCAATGCAATGGTATTGAGATCAGCTTATTATCACGATATAAACACTTTGGATGTACAGATATTAGTCTATTTAAATCAGAATACGAATGGCTGTTTGCTAACCACCTTATTTTTCTGACTTAATATTTTTTATATAAAAGTAAATGTGAAATTAAAATCCCCGACAAAAAAAATTATAAACTATACCTAAACTCTAAAGCTGACTTGGAATTAAAAACCTTTCAATACATTACCAAAATCACAAATAAATGGAATTACCTGCTTTAAACCATACACCTAGCATAAACTTGTAATAAAAATTATGCTATTAGTAATATCTGTAACCATCTGTATATATTGAATGTGTATCTCATTCATGGAATGTAAATATTTTATATACGTTAATAAAAAAAAAAAAGAAAAAAGATAATTGTGATTTACTTTATGTGCGTATGTAAATAATTTACTAAATCATAACCAGAAATTTGTGATTTTGTTATATTTCGTTCATCTTTGAACCGTGATAATGTTCTACATAAATGATTTAAGTCTTAAAAAAAAAACAAAAAAAAAAAACCTTAAACTTTTCAAGAAGAGACCAGAGATAGACACAGGTAATCCGAGGTGAAGAAAACTCAGAGAAAGAGAAAGATACCACACCTGATACCGCTTTTCATTTTGAGTTATTTACTCACTTATGATTCCTCATGTGAAAAGTTCATTACCAACATTTCGTCAATATGTTGTTACGGATACGAATATGAGATATGTGTTGTTTTACGGTCAAAGCTTGAGTTTATATATCAAATATAAAGTGTTATAATATAACACTTCGTTTCAAAGAATAGATTTGTTGATGTCAATAATAAGGTCACGTGACAGAGCTATTCAAAATTGAAGACATCTTTGAATAAATCTTGTCAGGGGCAACAACTTTCGTGTTTGTCAAAAGGTGACCAAAGGTCAAGATCACGGGATATGAACCATTAAAGTTTTGGCCAGTATTGAAAAAAATCAAGCGGACATTACTAAAAAGCAATTGAAATTCAAAAATCGACTCCCACACGATTGTTAGCAATCGATTGCTGATGCATTAAAATAACGCAAATCCGATTAACCCTTGATCCTAAAAAATGGTTTAAAGACAAGTTGGCCATTGCAGGATGGTGGCTGATCCGATTCTTCCGGGACGAATCTTATTATTTCAAATCTTTCAATTGAACAATTCGAACTGCAAAAAAAATTTTTCAGATATCTGTAAATTCAGGAAGTCA
>NW_008708133.1:526884-531401 GCF_000327385.1 Lottia gigantea | reverse complement strand
GAAACAGGATAAAGTTGAAAGTAGGAAATATTTCATAAAAGGTTGAAACATACTTCCTTCAACTTCAAGGACTTAGAAAAAAGTAAAGTTTCTGACTGGATAGGTGATGAAAGCTCACTAAGCTGGCCAATCCAAAAGGTGGCAAGGTCAGGTGAGATCAGTTAAGTTAAGAAACTAAGAGAGGGCAATAATTAAGACTTTAGTATTAGGTCAGTGTAAGGTAATTATGTGCTCATTAAAACAGTAGTGGTGCATTAAGATAAAACAACAATTAAATAAAATTAGGTATTTATAAAAATGCACCCTGCCACATACTCCCTCCCTACGGGAAAATGTCGTCTCGACATGAAACTAAAATAAAATCCGAAACAAACTAAAAACCATGTGCAAGCCTTAAAGCTTCACTAACTTACTTCCTGTTCTTATCAGACAAACCATGAAACTCTTCAGACTGTAAATATTCAAACACCTCGACAACACTAAAAATAACTGAAGGTGCAGTAGATTGTTGCATGATGTAATCTGAATATTTGGATGGTAGTTGGTGTCGTCTTCCTGATGTTCTGGGAACCGGTACAGGGGATGATTCCTCACTATCATCACTAACAGGTTCATGAAGCTGCGGCTTCACTGGATCCAATTCCTGCTGTGATTCCTCATCTGCCGATAACTCTACTGTGGGGCTAGCCGAAAGATCAAAAGGTGTATCAAACGATTTCCATGGGTTGGGTTGACTTAATATTTACTAACGGTACTCTTATATTGGTTGGTGATTTCCTCATCAGACATCTAGGACAAGCCTTAATGTATTCTTTGACGTAACTAGACATCTTTGGCCAATATACACGATCCCTCAGTAATGACAAAGTTCTGTCTCTTCCCATGTGACCAATATCATCATGTAAACCTTTCAATATCATTTCTGAATTGTGCTGGTACAACTAACTGGAAAACATCATTGTCGTCAATTCTGGTCTTCCTAAACAACACATCAGATTGGAGAACAAGGTGGTTGATTTCTCTCAACAAAGATGATGTAGTTGCTAACGTAGCTGTTGATGTAGATAATTTCGTTCCAGTTTTCACAGCTTGGAATACAATTCCTATATCTGGATCATCCTGTTGTTGTCGACTCCAGTCTATCTGATCTTTGGTAGATGTTGGTAAGTTCAAATCTGGTATAAGTTGTATCGCCATTGATTCCGCCATACCACTTCAGCTTTTGTAGCTTCAGATTTTGTAGTGCCTTGATTGTCTCTGCAGATAGTTCTCTTACGTGGTTATCTTCTGGTAGTCTTGATAAACAATCAGCATCCATGTTGGTCTTACCAGGTCTGTAACGGATGTTAAAGTTGTATTGTTCTAAACGAGCAAGCCAACGGTGTCCAGTTGCATCAAGTTTAGCACCAGTCAAAACATAAGTCAGTGGATTATTATCAGTGAATACTGTGAAGGTGTTACCATACAGATATTGATGAAACTTATCTGTAACAGCCCACTTTCAAGCTAAAAATTCCAGTTTATGAGCGGGGTAATTTTTCTCAGACTTCGTTAAACCACGACTTGCATAGGCTATCACACGATCTTTACTTTCCTGATGTTGATAAAGTACAGCACGTAAATCTCTGCCACTGGCATCGGTGTGTAAGGTAGTGATGAATCTGCGTAGGCCAAAATAGGTGGTTGGAGCAACTTCTCTTTCAAAGTATCAAAAGATGACTGCTGTGCTTCATCCCATTTCCATTCTGGATTTGTTTCCACCTTTCCTCTCCCCTTCTTCTTAGATGTTGGTCCACCAACAAGCAACTCATTTAAGGGTCTCGCTATCGAAGAAAAATCCTTAATAAACCTGCGGAAGTATCCTACAAAGCCTAAAAATCTTCTTAATTCTTCTTGGTTAGTTGGTTCTTTCCAATCCTTTACCTTGTCTAACTTATCAGGGTCAGCTTTCACGTCATCAGCAGAAACAACATGACCGAGATACTTAACTTCTTGCTGAAGGAAATGGCATTTCTTTGGAGCCAACTTCAAACCACATTCCTTAAACCTCTGGAAAACCTTGTCAAGTCGCTCAATATGCTCTTCATAAGTAGATGAGAATATGATGACATCATCCAGATAAATTAAACATATGTTCAGGTGAAGATCTCCTAAGCATTCCTCCATCATTCTTTGGTATGTTGCTGGTGCTGAAGTCAAACCAAAAGGCATTTTCTTGTACTGATAAAACCCTAATGGTCCTACTGTAAAGGCAGTCTTAGGCCTATCTTCGGAATATACTGAGATCTGATGATACCCAGACTTCATATCTAATGTAGAGAAGAACTTACTACCAGACAGATGGTCCAACATGTCTTCTATTCTGGGTAAGGCGTATGCGTCATTGATGGTGCGTCGATTCAACTGACGATAGTCTACACACATGCGTAGACTGTTGTCTTTCTTCCTACATAAGACTATGTTAGATGCCCAAGGTTTATGTGATGGTTCTATGATGTTACCTTTAAGAAGATCCTGTAGATGTATCTTAACTTCTTCATACATTCCTGCTGGAATGGGCCTATTTCGTTGTTTAAATGGAATCTCATTATCAAGATGAATCTTATGTTCGACTAAATTAGTACAACCAACATCATATCACTATGGGAAAATATATGGGACCAATCTTGCAGGAAACATTTCAGATCTTTCAATTTTTCCTCTTCTAACTCAGTTCCTTTAAAATCAATCTTCTCTAAGATATCAAAATTGTTAGACTTATCCTGTTGTACTGTAATCCCCTGATTCTGAACAACTGTGACCGGATGGAATTCACAAATAATTGACCTGGGTTGAACAGTAATGGGATATCTTGAAAGATTAACAACTCTGATCTTAATGAGTTCCTGATGACCTGGGGTGTATTTAAACAAAACTGGAGAAATCTCCACAGAAGATGGTAGCTTAGACTTATGTGATGGCTGACACAGAACATCGCAGACTTCTTCAGTCTTGATGTTTCCATCGACATAACCTATGATTTCCGTAGTTTTATTACTATGTAACAAAAGTGAATGCTTTTCAGCACTCTTTACTACCCCTAAACAAACATCCTTCTTCTGAATCTTCATACACTTGAAAGCAACTTTCCAAGATGAATCAATTTTTGCGGAAGTCAAAGCAGATGGTCCATGCTCTTTAATAGTTGTATCTAACAACAACTGCAAAACGTTAGTACCTATAATAGCTGGAACATTCTGAGTATAATCAGTGTCTGGCACAACTAAAAATATACAAGATACCTTACTAGATGCTAAACGTGGAACGTATATATCAACAACGATATATCCACTGTAAGGCAAACTATGACCTCCTGCACTTGTTAACACTTACAGATCCTCTAAAGGATTCAAAGGACAAGTTTCCTTAAGATGTTGATTGTAGAAACCTTCTCCAAGTGCAGAAACTTGGGAACCACTATCTAGTAAAGATCTGCATCAATTACTATTCAGATAGACATCAGCAATGTTACTTTGTCCGACAATCTGAGTAGGGCTACTGGTGTTTACGTCTACTGCCTGCCCTTTGCCAGAGACGTTTTTCTGTTTAAAGGATTTGACAATTTAACTCGGCAACCAATTCTCAAATGACCAGTCTGCCCACACCTAAAACAGGTGGGTTCTTCACTTCCAGATACATTCCTATCAACTCTCTTCTCAACTCTCCTATCAGACTGATGTTCATTTGTTTAATGTTGTTGGACAGAAACTGAACTACCTATTTCTGAAATTGGTAAATTCAGACGTCAACTTCTGTAAAGATGTTGTCAAAACTTTAATAGAAGCTTCATAGTCCTCATTCTTTGCTGATGTTGCTTTAACCTGAGCCTCTTTCTTAGAACCAGATGTTGATGGTTGTAACTCATGTTCAATGCATCTTACTTGAACAACTAAATCTTCAAAATTTTTAGTAGCATCATACTTATGACCACATCTGAGTTTCAAATCTGCACGACCACTATAGAACCTAGTTCTCAGCATATCATTACTTGCTGATGGTTTAATATCATCCAGATCAATTGCCTTTTGAAGTAAATCCTCAGGTCTACAACTCCATTCTGCTACGGTCTCTCTGTCTTTCTGTTTAGTTGAATAGAACTCAGCTAAAATATCCTGCGACTCTTCCACTTTTCCAAATATACCTTGAAGTTTTGCCATTAAACGGTACAACGGTACAGAATGTGCAAGTCGCATAGCAACTTTACCTGCAGCTCCTTTTAATGATCGAAAAATAATGTGCCGGATGGTTTCATCTTTATGATCAGACTTTAAAAAACCTAACATTCTCTGATTTGACAGGTGGTGGTTGATATTCAGACACATGCTCATCTTCATCCTCCTCCTTGGATTTGCTCTTAGCAAAATCAATCATCCAAGCCTCTAATTCTTCTTTATTCCTGGCTTTAGGTTTAATACCCATAGAAATAAAACTGTCAAGTAAAGACATGACTTCGTCATCCTTAAAACTAATATTAGATG
>NW_008708133.1:525505-526834 GCF_000327385.1 Lottia gigantea | reverse complement strand
CGGAAATAAATAAAGAGCAAAATCAAAATTCAAAAATCGGTTCTCAAATATAATTTAGCAATCGATAGTAGATACCATAGATATCAAATTTACACAAATTGGATTACACCCTGAGGCCTCATTTCGATTTATTGAAAATTACGCACAGTTACTATAGAAGAAAGTACAAAATTTTCAAATATTAAAAAGCGCAATTTTGATTGAAATATCTAGTGTTATATATCATTACAAAGGGCAGATGAACACTAGTAAGATTCAATAAGAATTTTTGGTGTATGTAAATTAGGTCACGTGTCAGAGCTCTTTGAAGATAAAAATCGTAATTTTCAATCCGCTATAAAACCGGAAGTAAACATTGCACAGCACAAATGAGTATATCACTGGATAGATATCATCAAGAGCAACAAATTTTGTTCAGGCCACAAGGTAACCAAAGGTCAAGGTCACGAAATAGGAGCCTTTGAAATTTTTGACATTTCCGTAAAATTTCAACCGGAAATAAAAGAAAAGCAAAATCGAAATTAAAAAATCGGCTTCCAAATTTCTTTTCGCAATCGATTGTGATATCCAGATATACCAAAATTATCAAAAGCGCTTTTTACCCGGAGGCCCCATTTTGAATTTTACAAAAGTTTGACATATCAATATGGCGGCTATACTGTTAAGATTTTATAATTAGAAGTTTTTTGTATGACCATTTGTAACATATTGCAAAAAGAATTTTTGAACTATCTTCAAAATTCCGGAAGTTGATTTTTATATTTTAGAAGCGAATAGCGTCAAAACCGGAAGTGATATCGAAATTTTGAAAATTTGTTTTTGTTTGCAATAAAAGTGTCTATCTCTATGTAAGTTTTCAGATTGATCAAAATAGAATTGTAGAAGTTAGAAAAAAGGTTAAAAAACTCTAAAATTGGAGCTAAAAAAGTCAGCGACAAAAGTCAAAATTGTCAATTTTTTCAATTGCTATCTTGTAGTCATTAGTGCGAAGTAATAAACGGTAAAGTTTGAGCAATATCAGATCAGTATTAAAGCTGATAAATGGAAAAAATCGAAAAAGAGCCATTGGCCACTGCTCATTTCCGGTTGATCAAAATGGTGCCAATTTACATTTAACAAATAAAGGACCGCTATTTTAACTAGAAAACAGTAACAGACAGTCTGTAGCATGTTACCTTCTTAGAAAACAAGCGAGGGTGAAATTCGAAAAAACAAAAAAAAAAAAAAAAAAAAATAGTCATTTGCAAAACAAAGCAGTTCGAAGAACGCACTGCAATAAATGTAGTTAACTTTAAATTATTTTTATAGGGACCCAGTAATAGAACACAA
>NW_008708133.1:521116-525455 GCF_000327385.1 Lottia gigantea | reverse complement strand
ATTATGCAATGGGCACACGTTTGTTTAGCAAAAATTGAGTTTTAGATATTCATTTTTGATTCCAGGTCATTTAAAAATGTTTGGTGAAGACAATTATGCTATACCATTTTCGATTTTGTCTAGGGACGTTCCCAAAAAAAAAAAAAAACAAAAAAAAAAAAACCATAATAATCTCCTGTCTAACATATATATTTTTTGCTCATCCGGGTACCCTCAAAACATACATAATATATTTTTAAGGGTATAAAAGGTATAGCATTTAGAGGGTTTGACTTATCTAGTTTTTGACACTAGAATAAGAAATTTCCAATATAAAATTTTCACAAAATAATATTCACAAATAAGTCATTATGTAAATTAAAATTAACAGAAACTTCATTATGCACGTTCTGCAACTCAGCAATCGAGGCAATAGATCATTTATTCCTGTACTGTCACTATACCCAGGTTATTTCATTCTATATTTCAATGCAATGGTATTGAGATCAGCTTATTATCACGATATAAACACTTTGGATGTACAGATATTAGTCTATTTAAATCAGAATACGAATGGCTGTTTGCTAACCACCTTATTTTTCTGACTTAATATTTTTTATATAAAAGTAAATGTGAAATTAAAATCCCCGACAAAAAAAATTATAAACTATACCTAAACTCTAAAGCTGACTTGGAATTAAAAACCTTTCAATACATTACCAAAATCACAAATAAATGGAATTACCTGCTTTAAACCATACACCTAGCATAAACTTGTAATAAAAATTATGCTATTAGTAATATCTGTAACCATCTGTATATATTGAATGTGTATCTCATTCATGGAATGTAAATATTTTATATACGTTAATAAAAAAAAAAAAGAAAAAAGATAATTGTGATTTACTTTATGTGCGTATGTAAATAATTTACTAAATCATAACCAGAAATTTGTGATTTTGTTATATTTCGTTCATCTTTGAACCGTGATAATGTTCTACATAAATGATTTAAGTCTTAAAAAAAAAACAAAAAAAAAAACCTTAAACTTTTCAAGAAGAGACCAGAGATAGACACAGGTAATCCGAGGTGAAGAAAACTCAGAGAAAGAGAAAGATACCACACCTGATACCGCTTTTCATTTTGAGTTATTTACTCACTTATGATTCCTCATGTGAAAAGTTCATTACCAACATTTCGTCAATATGTTGTTACGGATACGAATATGAGATATGTGTTGTTTTACGGTCAAAGCTTGAGTTTATATATCAAATATAAAGTGTTATAATATAACACTTCGTTTCAAAGAATAGATTTGTTGATGTCAATAATAAGGTCACGTGACAGAGCTATTCAAAATTGAAGACATCTTTGAATAAATCTTGTCAGGGGCAACAACTTTCGTGTTTGTCAAAAGGTGACCAAAGGTCAAGATCACGGGATATGAACCATTAAAGTTTTGGCCAGTATTGAAAAAAATCAAGCGGACATTACTAAAAAGCAATTGAAATTCAAAAATCGACTCCCACACGATTGTTAGCAATCGATTGCTGATGCATTAAAATAACGCAAATCCGATTAACCCTTGATCCTAAAAAATGGTTTAAAGACAAGTTGGCCATTGCAGGATGGTGGCTGATCCGATTCTTCCGGGACGAATCTTATTATTTCAAATCTTTCAATTGAACAATTCGAACTGCAAAAAAAATTTTTCAGATATCTGTAAAATTCAGGAAGTTCAAATTTCAAGTTTACAAGCGAATGACGACAAACCGGAAGTGATATCGATCATTTATTAACAATAAAAATGTCTATTTACCAGTAAATTTTCAAAGCGATCAAAATAAAATTGCAAAAGTCGAAAAAGTGGTCTAAGAAGTGCTTTAAACGTGAGCGACAAAAGTCAATGTTTGCATATTCTGAAAGTGTTATCATGTGTCTTGTAGTCGGGCTAGCTCAGGGGGGGAAACTAACTCAGATGATATCAAAACTATCTTTATCAGTTCATAAACTTTAATAAAAACCCCTCTAAGATGGGGTTTTAGGTTGATATTGACATTTACAGTATATAACTAAACTAATCTAAACTCAGAACCAAAACCTGTGAACTGTGAAGTTTTTTAAAGAAAATAACTAAATGGTGGAACAGGATAAAGTTGAAAGTAGGAAATATTTCATAAAAGGTTGAAACACACTTCCTTCAACTTCAAAGACTTTGAAAAAAGTAAAGTTTCTGACTGGATAGGTGATGAAACTCACTGAAAGCTCACTAAGCTGGCCAATCCAAAAGGTGGCAAGGTCAGGTGAGACCAGTTAAGGTAAGAAACTAGGAGAGGGCAATAATTAAGACTTTAGTATTAGGCCAGTGTAAGGTAATTATGTGCTTATTAAAACAGTAGTGGTGCATTAAGATAAAACAGCAATTAAATAAATCAACCAGGTTTTTATAAAAATGCACCCTGCCACAGTCTTACCTATAAAAGATGAACATTTTTTGTGCTATCAAAATCGGTTCGGAAATAAATCTGTAAATGACAAAAACTGAAAAGCGTCTTTTTACCTACGTCATTTCTGGTAGGAAAAAATACATCACCAGTCCCTGGTGCTTTTAAACCTAGCATTATAGAACACGAAATTTAAATCCTCTGATAAATTTGTTTAATTACACTCTCGCAAAGTGTACAGAAAAATAAATAGAGAGGGTTACTTAATCGATCAGTGAGTTGTTTTGATCACATTTAATTTCACTTAGTTGGACTATTTACCCATTATCTAGTAGAATATAAGAGTGTTGTTAGTAGTACTCACTAACTGTCCATTATTTGGTAAAAACTAATTGTCCATGTTAAAAGTGTCTATTATTTTTGAAAAAGTGTTCATTATTTTGCTGGTTTTTGGACACTTTTTTTTAGACAATTTTCACTTTTCACTATGTACTCGAGGTAATTAAAGGAGACACGCCAGATACAATTTTCAATTAAAATTTGACATTATAAGCTTGATGTCCGATCATAATGTTTACGGAAATTTAAAAGACAAATGACATGCAAATGGAAATGTTATTTTAATGTTTGAAATTTCAATTCTTAGCTCACTGTTGTCAGAAAGTAGTTGTCAGAAATTCTAGTTGAACTGTTTAAGTGTTCTGGAGCTTAGAACAGATATATATATTCTGACAGCTTTCAATTTATTTTCAGTATCTCATGTTTTTCATAATTTAAAGACTCAAAACACAATACTACTGCAGGGTTAACTGAGGTCAAATTTGACTTGATGTTATTAAGGTAATTAAAGGAGATACACCAGATAAATTTAGATTAAAATTTGACGTAAGCTTGATGTCTGATCACAATGTTTATGGACAATTTAAATAGCTGAAGTCAAGGATATCCTACACGGAAAAGTTCACGGTCATTGAAGATTAATGTCACGAGATATAGCCTTTCAAATTTTCAAAATATTCAAACTGAATTATAAATAAATTGAATTTATATATAAATCGAATAAAATGGTGAACAAAAATTTTACGAAAATGCGCCAACCCTTAGAAAACGGCACATGCATCATTTCCGGTTTGGATTTTTGCTTCTTTTGTGATTTGAATTAATTACTATAGATAATCTGTATGGATTTTGTAGAATTTCTGCTTTACGTCGGCACATGACTTTGAGAAAACGGAAGTGATTCAAACAGTTTGATGATGCAATGTAATTTGTATTCGTTGTCTGTCAAACTCCTGTTTGGCTGAGTCGAAAATTTCAATCCTTTTAATGTTAATGTTTTTCTCTAAAAATCCTTTAATATATTTAAATTGAATAGGTCTTGTTACAAAGAACATAAAAACAACCCTGGGTACAGCCTCTAAACCAATTTTTTGAATATTTTGCAATATATCATTTCTGGTAATGCAAAAATATTCACTTTGAAATCTATCACGAGTTTACATATTCGATAAGACAATAATGCTTTCCATTTTCTTTTTTTTAACTTATATAATCATAACGAAAACAAGACATGACAGATCGATGACGATTTGCAACACAATTAAAAAGTTTTTGTTCTCCTTGTACCCCTATCACTTTATCATGATTCAACACATCACACTTTCATTGGACAGGTTACTGTTGACAAGGGCCCTACCCCTCGAAAGGAACATAGATATTGTTACAATCGTTCGAGATGCCAATTCACAGTGAATTCTGAAAAAAAACTTGCATCAATCTATCAACTTGCAAACTGGCAAATAATAAGGTGAAATACCTTAGTAAACCTTTAAAATACAGAACTGATTTAAGTAATCCTCACACAAACAACACAATCCATGAAAAATGAATATCATTAACACTGAAAATACAAATTT
>NW_008708133.1:448875-521066 GCF_000327385.1 Lottia gigantea | reverse complement strand
TCACCACAATCATTGTCAATGTCAAGGAAACCCAAAACTTCGAGGGCATTCTTAACTCCAAATTTTTCTCCATACTTGTCAAATCGGAGGACAAAAAATCGATAGTTCTTGTAATTTAGTTCGATTAACACAAAAAATTCTCTTACAGTTATATATCTAGGGATATTTAATATGCAGCATGTAAGTGTATCATAAGTATGATTTAAGAGTTGAACACATTGTTCCAGGCTAATTGGAATTCCAGAAATACCGAGTGTCTTAATAGATTTTAGATGTTTGCAATTTTCAATTATTGTATCTATTTTAACATCACAAAACGATATGTACAGTTGAACAAGTTTCGAACATTTTAAAACATGAAAATCTGAATTGTGTAAATTAGGTGTTTCAGACAGATCCAAAAATTCAAGATTAGGCAGATATTTAAAGAAAGAAGTTGTTGATAAAACGGATCCTGAAAGGTTTAACCACGTTAGCTCTGCGGATTGACAAAGTCCTTTGGTAAAATAATAATCTACGTCGGCCAATTCACATAAGTATTTAGCCCGGCCACAATCAAAAATTTTGAATTTATAAGCTTTAGAAAAAATATATTCTAAATCCTCTTCTAAGAGTTCAAGTGTAAAGTCAAATATAAATTCTTGCCAAAGAATTGAAGTTGTCGAAATTATATGATTAAACCTTCTGCAAACTCTGTTTACAACTACAATTACTTCAGGAAGTCTTAAATATGAAAATATGTGTATTAGGGGCAAGTCCGGGAGATTTTCTAGTTGATTCAATCTGAAAATTGAAAGAAAACCTACTATTAAACATCTATTTTTCTGATATAGAGTATAACATGTATTGTAAAAGTCAATATCTGGTTAGAGCTATATTGTTCTATATCCAAAAAGATTTTGCCTTGTAGTTATAGTCATCCAATTAATATAATGCTTTAAAAATAAATTTTATTTACTAGCTTATAGTGGTTTTTGAAGTTATAAAATCATCAAACATACTTTACATCCATTGAAATTTAGCCAAAATCTTTTTAAAATCACACCATGTGGAATTTTGTCAAGGCAAGGAAAAGAGAGAGAACTGTTAGTTGATTTGACGTCACGTGATAAGAATGGTACTTACTTATTGGTTTTTGGACATAGAACACTATGGAAATAAGTTTAATACCAATAATGGATATAAACCATACTAATATAGCCTGTATTTCTGTATGAACAGCCTTACACATAATTACAATATTATCAGCAGGAGATAGAACTTTCCAAGCTCATTTCAACGGTACCAATAAGTGGAGATAGAACATTATAGATCTGAGGTGACGATTTGTGATTATGTGTTCAGTGTGAAATTTTTGTAACCCATTAAAGCTGTGCTGAAACATAAAAACCTGTACACTATATTAATACTCCCCTGCTGAAAAACATCGAGAAACAAAGTCTTACACATGGTTGGTATGAAATCCAATAAAACCTCCAAACTCTGTGGTGGTAAACTCAGATAACCTTCCGGAAACATGGCTCTCATAATCTCTGCTCTCCTCAAAACATAAGCTGTTTGAGGTTGTTGTGCCATCTGCAATCTTGATGCCATGGCGGTTGTGCTTTTGTCCTTGAAGACCTCCTCGGACCATCTGTGTTACAGTATCAGAAGCTGTAGTTGGTTCCAGTTGGTGCTTCACTACAGGACTTCTCTTTTCTTAGGATACTACTGTCACAGGATCCTGGACTCTTGAGAAAACGGAAGTGATTCAAACAGTTTGATGATGCAATTTTATATGTATTCGCTGTCTGTCAAACTCCTGTTTCAATCGAAAATTTCAATCCTTTTAATGTTAATGTTTTTCTCTAAAAATCCTTTAATATATTTGAATTGAATAGGTCTTGTTACAAAGAGCATAAAAACAACCCTGGGTACAGCCTCTAAACCAATTTTTTGAATATTTTGCAATATGTCATTTCTGGTAATGCAAAAATATTCACTTTGAAATCTATCACGAGTTTACATATACGATTAGACAAAAATGCTTTCTATTTTCTATTTTTTAACTTATATAATCATAACGAAAACAAGACATGACAGATCGATGACGATTTGCAAAAAACAATTAAAAAGTTTTTGTTCTCCTTATCACTTTATCATGGTTCAACACATCACACTTTCATTGGACAGGTTACTGTTGACAAGGGCCCTAGACCTCGAAAGGAACATAGATATTGTTACAATCGTTCGAGATGCCAATTCACAGTGAATTCTGAAAAAAAAACTTGCATCAATCTATCAACTTGCTCAGGATAACACGGGTTGTTTCCAATATTGTCCCAATAGGTTAGTCCTTGGTGTTGGTGTTATCTGGTGGGGGTCAAGGCAAATCAATGACCACACAGTTGGTGACGTTTCAAAACTTTATTAGAACAAAACTACAACAGAGGTTTGGGGTTTGAACTAACTTTCAAACTGGCAAATAATAAGGTGAAATACCTTAGTAAACCTTTAAAATACAGAACTGATTTAAGTAATCCTCACACAAACAACACAATCCATGAAATATGAATATCATTAACACTGAAAATACAAATTTCCCGCCAAAACCTGATACAGGGGAGAACTGAAACAGTCCTTTCTACATGAAACCTAAAGGCCCAATGACAAAAAGATAGAATGTTCAGAGTGATGAGATCACATTGGTGAGTTGAACAGAAGCTCATCAATGGATAAAGTATAGAGAAGATAGAACAGGGTGAACAGATTTGAGTTGATATATATTATATATTTGTGACTATGTGTTCAGTATGTAATTTTTGTAAACCATTAAAGCTGTGCTGAAACATAAAAACCTGTACACTAAATTACATTAGATACAACACTTATTATTTTCCTATCAATACTGTGGATCAGGTCTACTCATCATGGTGGCCACACATGAAGTGACGCCACAACATATTACAGTCCCACACGTCAAGCATGCACGTACAGGCTACTAAATATTCATGACATACTTAATATTCATGACACTTAATATTCATGGAATTACATCACATACTCATAACACTTGGTCTAATAACTTTAATTTGATTCTGTGACCTCACTTGATCCCAAGTTGCTACCCTGGATTCACTTTGTTGTTCTATTATTCCTTTGTATATTTTAGGAGTAATGAATGGCGATTATTCTTCTAGTTTCGCTCAAAGTGTGCTGGACTTTGACAATTACACGGTAACTGGAACAAATGACAGTATCATATCTTCAAGAGTTAATTACGTATTTGATCTACATGGCCCATCAATGACTATTGATACAGCTTGTTCTTCATCTCTGATAGCCATACATACTGCCCACCAAGCCATTTTATCGGGTAAGATGATACCTTTAATAGAATAATCCTGAAATGAAAAGGTTTTTTTTAGCCACCCGGTATATATTGTTCAACATCTCATACAATTTTTTTTATTGTAAAACACAACTCAGGTTGGTTGGTAATCTCTCTGTATATTATATTAGTTACCTTCCTTAAACACTTTGCAAAGTGTATTTTCGTCCCATGTTCCGCTTGTCCATATGACTATTGAAGATAAATTCTTTCAACTCCGACATATATCCTTTTTGAACAAAAACAACAACATTAAACACTACAGTTTAAAAAGTTAAGCTTCAACAAAAAGGAGACTTTTCTTATTCTGGATTCACGACAGTATGCAATCCCCATATGTTAATTGGCAAGTCTTATTTAATTATTCTACTATATTGCTATTTTTGATTACCTACAATGGACAGGTGTTGTTTTTTCGTGTCAGGTGAATGTGAAATGTGTATTGCTGGTGGAGTTAACTGTCTTCTTAAACCAGACACATTCATCCAGCTGACTAAAGCTGGTATGGTATCACCAACAGGACAATGTCAAGCTTTCTCTGAGAATGCTGATGGTTATGCTCGAGGAGAAGGGTGTGGAATTGTCATTTTAAAATCATATGAAAAGGTCAGTTAAGTGTAAGTCTAGATGTATATGTGAGATATTTATTTTTAATAGTAAAATAGTGTTTGAAATCTTTATCCTTGAAAGACATGTTTCAACTGCTTCTATAATCATTCTAGAAGTCACACCTTTTGAAGGAACTTTATAGAATTTTTTATTATCACACTAAAATACCAAATCACTCTATATTTTTTGAAGGATTTTCTGGAAACCTGGTGAAAGTGATATTGAGCATATATAATTTTGAAATATAATGTATATTGTAAAGTAAATCCTTTCAAATACAACTAGAAAATTTCAAAATCCTCAATTTAAGGCTCTAGAAGATAACAATCCGATCTGGGCGACAATATCCACAGCTTCTAATCATGATGGTCATACAGTCTCACCAATAACTACACCATCTATGCAACAGCAAATAGAATTATTAAATATTGTATTTAAAAGATTTGACGTTGATCCTCAGAGTATTGATTATATTGAAGCTCATGGTATGTAAATCCCAATGTGTTGAAATGTATACATACATAGTTTCTCTTAGTTTTCTTCTTAGTAGTGTATCTAATATAAATTAACTTTCAATACAACTTTAACAATATCATTAATAATCCTGTACCTTGTCGATAACCACCATTGTCACTATTTTTATACGCCCACATGGTAATGAGGACGTATATTGCCGTCGATCCGTTGGTCCGGCTTTCCGTTGGTCCGTCAACATTTCTTGTGAACACAATAGAGACTACAGTTTTCAACTGATTTTAATGAAATTTGTTGTGATCACTTATATTGATGAGAGCTTGGTCAAGTTCGAATTTGACGATCTTTCGACGAACGGTTTTTTAGTTATTGCCCTTGACTTAGGAAAAACGCGTCAAAATTTGCTTGTGAACACAATAGAGACTACAGTTTTCGACTGATTTTAATGAAATTTGGTGTGATTATTTATATTGATGAGATCTTAGTCAAGTTCGAATTTGACAATCTTTCGACGAACAGTTTTTTAATTATTGCCCTTGACTTAGGAAAAACGCGTCAAAATTTGTTTGTGAACACAATAGAGACTACAGTTTTCAGCTGATTTGAATGAAATTTGGTGTGATCATTTATATTGATAGGATCTTGGTCAAGTTCGAATTTGACGATCTTTCAATGAATGGTTTTTGAGTTATTGCCCTTGATTTAGGAAAAACGCATCAAAATTTGTTTGTGAACTCAATAGAGACGACAGTTTTCAAATGATTTTAATAAATTTTGGTGTGATCATTCATATTGATGAGATTTTGGTTAACTTCCAATTTGATGATCTTTCGATGAACTGTTTGGAGTTATTGCTCTTGATTTAGGAAAAACGCATCAAAATTTGTTTGTGAACTCAATAGAGACGACAGTTTTCAAATGATTTTAATGAATTTTGGTGTGATCATTCATATTGATGAGATTTTGGTTAACTTTTATTTTGACGATCTTTCGATGAACTGTTTGGAGTTATTGCCCTTGATTCAGGAACACGCATCCAAATTTGTTTGTGAACACAATAGAGTTTCAACTGATTTTAATGAAATTTGGTGTGATCATTTATATTGAAGAGATCTTGGACAAGTTCGAATTTGATATTTCAATGAACGGTCTTTGAGTTATTGCCCTTGACTAAGGAAAAACGGGTCAAAATTGGTTTGACTACAGTTTTCAATTGATTTTAATGAAACATGGAGTGATCATGTATATTGATGCGATAATTTGATGTGTTTGGATTATTGATATTGATTTTTAAAAATTTGGTGGTATTTCTCAGCATAAATAACTGGCAGTAAATATATATCAATGAATTCAAACAATTAAAATTTCTTTAATATGAGAAAATTCATACTTTAGTCACTATATAGACTGTTTTATCATTTCTGACAGCTGCCAATGGGCGTATGTTACCTTGCCTGGCAAGCTATCTTATCAAATGCTTCCATTTTTTCCAGGAACGGGAACTAAAGCAGGGGATCCTGTTGAAGTAAAAGCTCTTGGGACATTTTTCCAAACTGACAAAAATTCGACACCAAAAATAATAGGATCGGTAAAAACAAACATTGGTCATCTTGAATCGGCCGCTGGGGTAGCAGGTCTGATTAAAGTTTTATTAATGCAGAAACATCAACAGATCGTTCCTTCTCTCCATTTTGAAAGACCTAGTCAAGACGTTCCACTTGACGAGTTTAAATTTAAAGTGCCAATGAAGCCCAGTCCGTGGCCAGATACCACCAGAGATGTTTTACGATCATCAGTAAATAGTTTTAGCTTTGGCGGAAGTAATTGTCATGCTATTGTTACGACACCAAAAACGAAAAATTTACTGACTCAAACTGATCATATGAACAAAAAAGTCGTATGTATCTCTGCAGTGGACATAGAATCTTTACTTAATATGAAAAGGGCTTTGTGTGAAAACGCTAAAGACCTGCAACTTGCTGATTTATCTTATACATCCATATATAGAAGGGATCATTATCCATGCCGTCTGGCTGTAGCTGGTCAAAATACCATCGAAGTTCTTAAAATTCTAGAAGGTACTGATGTCGACAAACATCTGATGGTGAAATACCAGCCAGCTAAAGGGAAGAAGTATATCTTTGTTTTTGCTGGTTTAGGAACAAATTGGCAAGGAATGTGTCAGGAAATGTTAAAAAGATTTAAAGTATTTCGTTCTACCATTGAAGACATTTCCAAACATCTTGAACGGTATGCTAACTGGAACTTATTTGAAAATCTTCAAAATGGATTTGATTTAGAGGACGCTAACATCGCACCAATTATGACATTTGCATGTGAGGTAGCGTTGTTTTTTTTAGTGGAAAGTTTTGGAGTTAATCCTGATGCTATCATTGGACAATCCATTGGTGAAGTAGCTGCTGCCTTTGCTTCTGGTACCGTCACTCTGGAACAAGCTGTGTATATTATTTATCACAGAACAAGAGTACAGGTTCAAGGTACTGGTGGTAAAATGTTTGTTGCTACAAATATTGAAATAGATAAAGTAGAAGAGGTTTTAGAGAGATATGAATCACAAGCTAATGTATCTGTTTACAGTAGTCCAATGAGCTGTGCTATAAGTTGTGATGAAGATGTAGTGGACAAATTAAAAGAAGATATTAAAGAGTTTGATACAGGTTGTATGTTTTTAGATCTGAATGTTACTAGTGCTTTTCATTCCCGTCATATGTCTAACAGTGCAGACGAGATGAAGAGTTGTGCAGAAATCAATGGAGAAGAACCAAAGATAGATATATTTTCGACTGTTAGTGGTGTCAAGGCAGATAAAGGCGATTTCATTACACTAAACTATTGGGCAGATAACATCAGAAAACCAGTTAAACTCTACCAAGCTGTTCTTGAAGCCCATGATCCTACTAAATATAATGTTTTTGTTGAATTAGGACCCAGACCAATTTTGAGAGCTCATCTACCAAGCATATTCCCTGACCAAGTACTGTTTGATTCCATACCTATTATGAAGAAAAATGACGAGGTGGATTGTGTCACAGTAGCTGTTTGTAATTTCTATAACCATGGATTGGATTTGAAATGGACAAATTTTGACGATTTTAAAGCCAATGTCTCCGAGTATCCAAAATATCAATTTAATAGAGTAGACAATTTGTTATTACCTACATCAGGCAAAGACAAACTTTTGGGTGTTGATCAAGCGTCCAAATACCATCCGTTTGTGAAACAGCTTGTTTCGGACACGACGGACATTAAGATTTTGATTGATCCGAGTAAGCTTGCGTCTATCTATGAACATAAAGTAAACGGATTAGTAGTGATTCCGGGCGCACTGTATGCTGAAGTGGGTCTTGCTCTAGCAGCCTTAAAGTCACCAAGTATTTCATTTCGAGAAGTAACAGTTGATTTTAAAAGCCCACTTCTCATTTACAATCGCGAATCAAAGCAGCTAGATACTACAATAGAAGAACATGGTGACCGGACCGACTTTACAGTTTACAAAGGATCACACGTGTACTGTGAAGGCAGCATTAATAGTTGTTTTAATAAGCACGTACCAGTAATTGATGTAAAAAGTATTGAACAACAATGTAACATTCAGAAGACAGGGGAAGAAATATATGCATATCTTGGAAAGTTTGGTTTCTCTTATGGTAAAGCTATGTCGATACTTCAGGGCTCAGTAGGAAATGACAAAGAAGCCTTGGTTGAATTGAATGTTAACGACAGTTTATGGGACGAAATGAAAGGAATGGTTCTACATCCTGCAGTTATCGATGGTTTACTTCAGGCACCCGGTGCACTCGGACTTTCTGATTTAGGAGTGAATATCTTACCCATTCAAATCAGCAAGTTGAGAGTTTATGGTGGGGCGCAAAAGAAGATGTATATTCACCTTCAGTCGATGCTTTCGTCCACTACCTCAAGTAAACAGTTTACGTTATTGCTTTTTTCGGCATCGGGTGAACCAATAGCCAGCATTGAAACATTCACTATCAAAGTTATAGGAAAAGAAGAAAGTTACCAAAGTCAGCAAATGTTTTTTGAGCCATATTGGTCTTTGATATCACTCTTACCACACCATGCTGAACTCCTATCAGAGAAGTTTGTGTCTGTATCTGTTAAACCACGACCAAGTCGAGATGAAGAGCTTAATGTTGTTGTTCCATTGACTGACAATTATAAAGATATAGAGAAGTTAAGAGAAACACTTAATGAATATAGATATGTTGCTATACATATTAATAGTGATTTTGATGAGAATTATGGTGGAATTGAAATACAGAGAGCTGTAACTGATTATTTATTATGGTTAAAAGTTGTAGTGGAATGTATTAATGAAGTTAATGAAAAACATGATATAATTCGACTTTTAATAGCTTTCTATAATACATGGACTATGGATGAAATGAAAAGCAAGTCTACAAACATGATACCAGAAAATATTATACATTCATCTTTATGGGGAGGAGCACGATCTATTCAAAGAGAATTGGGAACATTAGCTACTCATTTGGTAGATCTCCGTGAATTGGAAGGAACAACAAATAGTGAACAGTTGTTAATAGTCTTTGACAAACTGGCTTCCGACTGGCTAGATAATGGCGAGTTGATCTTCACCACTGTAGGTGTGTTTGGTTATCAGGTACGCTACATGGAAGAATTGGAGAGCAAAATATTATCAATTACTGACACTGGTGATGCAGATTTTGATCTGTTCTCTACATCAGAAACAGAAGTAAAAGATGTTTTTAAAGTGTACACAAGAAATACATCACTACATGAACAACCAGGCTCAGTTTTATTAAATGTCACCAAGTTGGTATTTCAGGATTCTTCATTGTTTCTACCAGTTTTTATTGCTGATGAACATGAAGCTAATGATGATGGTTGGCCTGTATACTGTATAGAAACTATTGGATATCTACCTATCAAACCAAATATCTTGCTAGTATCGTGTTTTCCAGTACCAGCATCTAATAAGGTAGTGGTTCCAATATCTTGTTGTATGCCTCTATCATCTATACCATTCTACAAGCCAGGTTTACTTTCAACACTTGTCAGTCTTTGGACATTGGCTTCTAGTGTAAAAGTTAAAAAGATAATAGTTTTACGAGAAAGAAGTTGTGTTGACGAGGAATTATTTCTTTCCTTACTACGATATAGAAAAGTGGAATATAAACTACTAACTCCAGAAGAATTGTCAGCAGAAACACAACAGCAGAAAAAGAAAGAAATGATTTGTTTTATGCAGCTAGACAAATCACATGTAGATATCATCATGAGAAAATATTTCATCATGAAGATTTATGCCTTTTCTAGTCTCTTACCAGATTCCATTGCAGCAATCTTAAGAACTCGACTTTCCAGGATTAGGATACATAGAGTGAACGAAAACGATATCTTTTCCAAAAGTAATATCAGTGCTGCAATTCGTCATGGTATCTCCAAATGGCTTAATAAAAACGTTAAAAATACTATAAACCAGAGAACTGTTTCCCCAAATTTACAAGACCCAATACAAAAATTATTCACCATGACCCATCTTGATATTCAAGACAAAAGAGGATTAGAAGTTCCTATCCGTTTGACACCGAGAAGATTATTAAGTAAAAGTAGTGCTTATATTGTTGTTGGTGGTTTAACTGGTTTAGGTTGGCAATGTGTTCAGTGGTTGGCCACACATCAAGCTGGTTTTGTCTTAATTTTTAATAGAAGAACCCCAAATGAAGGGGACGCTGCATCAATTGAAGAATTGTCCAGATCAACATCTTGTACCATAGAATGTTATTCAGTAGATGTAGTAAATCTTAGTTCTGTTACTGGAGCTATACGTACATTCAACAAGACCTATTCCGATGTTCGCATAAAAGGTGTACTTCATGGTGCTGGTGTAACCAGAGACTCATCTCTATTTAAAATGACTGAAAAACAGATGACTGAATGTTTCAATCCGAAGATTTCCGGAGCATGGAATCTACACCAGGCTACCATGTATATGAATCTTGATTTTTTTATACTACATTCATCCATCACAGCTGTCCTTGGCACACCTGGACAAAGTAATTATGGTGTTGGGAATGCTTTTCAGGACAGTTTAATATCTGTAAGAAAAAAATTATCCCTACCTATACAAACGTTGAACTGGGGACCATTGGATATGGGAATGTTAGAAAAGGGAAAGGGAAATGATAGAACAAGAATGAATATATCCAGTACTGGTTACCATTTGATTGGAAAAGGTGAAATTGGTGTTTGTCTTGAAACTGCTATTTTATCTAATAAAAAACAAATTATGATTACTAAGTTTGATATGGAAAAACTGAGAGATGTTATTGACCTGAATTCCGACCAATTCACTAAACATAGATTATACCATATTCTACCAAACACAGCTACTGAACATAATACTAATTCAACATCATCGACACCGTTTTCAATAGACACTCTGAAAGATGCTGATGGAGTAGAAAGACCAAGAATCATAGAAGCTTATGTCTTAAAACTAGTTAGAAAAATTCTGCCTCTGACAGACCTTATGATTACTTCTACAACAAGCCTGATAGATGCTGGTATGGACTCGATGTTAGCTATGACATTGGTAAACCAGGTGAAGAAAGATATCGCAGTCAAAATACCACTGAATTTACTATTTGACCCTGAAACAAATGTCTTAACGTTATCTAGATTTATTGGAAACGCAAATTTTGGCAGCGATATAGATGTGGTTATTGTTGAAAACCAGGATGATGTTTTTGATGAAAGCAGAATTTCATTTCCAGAATTAAGATATCTACTATTAGATAACTTACCGACATATAAATCCAACTATCATGTGATAGATTTATATTTTGGCAATCTTCGTTTGGAGAAGAACATGATCATTAACATAATCAAAACAGTGGTTATACGTAATCCTATCTGTACTGCGGTATATGATTGGCACGGAGACTCACCAAAAGAAAGGGCAGATGTAAAAAAATCTTTCTTAGATGTAGAGAGTGCTTTAGACATTTGTGAAGTTAAAGCGGACGAACCTAATATTGAAAAGATCTTTAGTAGAAGACAATTTGATAAATTTGATACCAGTTCCAAAGGAACAGTCAGATTTACATTCGTCCTGGATAAGAACAGTACGAGATTAGCCATAGTACTTAGTCACGTGGGGTTTGACTTAATGGGTGTTAATTTGTTTTTGATGGATTTCGTGAATTGTATTGGACATGTTCGGCAGCATTTATCTCTAGAAAGTCTTCCAAAGCCCATTGAGCATCAGACATCAGTGTGTAAGATATTAGACCAAATTAGATATTTCGACCAGCAGACAAAAGCTCTTGACGAATTTTGGTCACAACAGATTAAGAAAGGTGTTCCAAGAGTCACACTAGATGTAAACAGGGACTATTGTCCGAAGAAAAACCATGCTGACGTTTGTGAAAAACTTTTGCCTCTAGATACCCAGCAATTGTGTGACTCGCTCGCCAAATCCATCGGTACAAGTACATTTAGACTATATTTGACAATTTACCAGCTTCTACTGAGTATACGATCTAGATCTCAAAGAGTTGTCGTCATTTCCACAATAGATCTACGACAGTACTCTGTTCAGCTATTGGATAGAATAGAATGCATATCGAACCACATACCGATATTTGTCGACATACCAGAATCAACTACAACCTTCAAGCAATTTCTCAAAACAAACACGGAGGACATAAGTAAAACAATCGAACACGGCATGTTTCCATACACAGAAATAGTGAAACTTATCCCAGAAGGACAAAATAAAGATCTACACAGACATGAAATTATTCTCAACGATGTTACTTTTGTAAGTGAATTGAATCGGTTGGCCCAAGATGCGAATTTGGATTTAAAAATTTGGGGTGAAAATCCGTATACAAGAGTTGAGGCAGTTATGAAAATATTGATAGATAGGATGGCCAATACAACAACATTTAGATTGATGTTGGGAGGCGACCTCTATGATAAAGATGATGCTGACGAGTTTGTTTCAGATTTTATGACGATGTTACATACAGTATCCTCAAATCCTAACACAACTATACAACAACTTCAAGACACGTTTAAACCCAAAATCACAGGTAACGTATCGTTCGTTATATTTGAGAAACATATCTCCAATGTTTGATTTCTAATATATTTCATATTGAGACTTCAAGCAAACGCCAACTGTATTCTAACTTCCATTACCTGGGCATTTTCGTTTCACTTTTCGAAATATGGAATGATTTATAAAGGATTTATAAGTGTCCTTTTGAGTATGTCAATCTGGTCAAAATATCTTGTAATAGAAAGTTAAAAGGTTTCGGAACCGAAATACTTCATAATACAAAATAAAAGCATCGATGACAACGTAAATTGAAGCTATACAATGGAGTTACCTCCCTTCCAATAAGTTCCAACTTGCTATTTTTGTGCTCGAAAATTGTCATACCATTGTGATATATTTTACGTAGGTAGTATTATTAGCGCACAACTGTATATAAAAATAGAGTTAAATAAGACCGTGATCATATTAGATACCAATCTCAATCATTTCCCCCTGTTTTCAACAAATCATTAACATTTGTCATACATGTTTTCAGACTTATTATTGTTTTGTATAGGTTTGTTTATGAAGAAAAGTTTAATTGGCTTTAGTGGTGTTGATGTTTCTGTTGATAGAAACGATGGGACAATACAGATTGGAAGAATATCGATCAGGTTTAAAGATGTCAAAAACGTCCATATCAGACAAGGTACGAAGCGTATAACTCCTAAACTTACAAACATAGATGTACAATCATTTTCCACGTTGCTAGTTTCTCTGTTATATCTCTCAATATCAATATTGTGACAGGTCAATGGTCTAGTTCTCAGCCAATAGCTAACAAGATTTTATAGAGATTTAAAAACCTATCGTAAAGAGTCAAAAGCATTTGTTTGATTTTCTGATAAGAAAAATTATTATGAAAGCTAGAGTGCACCGGTAGTTTTTATAAGCTCACATAAAAATTTGGAGTATAATTATTACAATCGCCACTGTCCGTTCCTCCCTCGGCAGATCCGTCCGTCTGTTCTCATATCTGGTAGACATAATGAAGGCTGCAGTATTTATCCGATCTTTGTAAAACTTGGTATGCATGTATTTATTGATTAGGTGTCTGTCGAGTTCGAATTTGTAAAACATGAGTCACATTTGGCTTGTAGACATGATAGATGCTACAGTTTTTATCCGATCTTGATGCAACTTTGTATGCTAGTATTTATCGGTGAGCTCCCAGTCAAGTTCGATGTCGGTAAAAATCTGATGAACGATGTTTGAGTTATTTTCCTCGTCAAATTTGGCTTGTAACCACGATATAGGTGGCAGCTGCTTGATGACACCTGGAATGCATGTACCTGTTGATAAGATTTTGGAGTTGCCCTTTACTTTATAATTTGATGTATTTTGCGATATTGCTACTGATTAATTTTGTGAAAAACATTAGTTAAAGTAACTGAAAGTAAATTAGTGAGATATTAATAAATCCAATGTTTTTGAGCTGCAAATGCATGATATCTGTATGTCCGCCTGTTTCTTCCAGCTGCCAATGTGCGTATATTCCTTTGCCTGACAAGCTATCTTGGTCTTTCAGAGTGTTCTGACAATCTAGGATAAACGGTTAGAGGATTGTGCTTCATGAAAACTACAATATCAAATATTGATCCTTATAGACAAAATTACATTTACAATATTTCAGGTAAAGGCAGAAATACGTTAGTAATACAATCAGCTTCAAAAACCCATCGAATTACTTACCAAACTGATGATAAAACTGTTTTACCATTGGTGAATTACATTCTACGAGTCCACACAAATAATGTTGTTCGAAAAGATAATTAAATAAATTTAATGGAAGACTGTAATCATTTTAATATTATCTTACAAACCCTTTTAGTTTTAGTTTTTCTTTGAATTATATTTTTTTTTATCTTTATGCATATTTCAAATTAAGTTTACACCTAACTTCTAAGTTCTTTTATTCCCATAATAATGGTCACAAGATTTCAGTTTTCAGCAGGTACACTAAGACTCTTTAATCATTTTTGAATTAGTTTTCATACAAAACCAGAGCCAAAAACCAAGATTATTTTGTTCCCCTAATAATGATTTCTAATTTATTTTTACACTTATCAATTCAAACCCCTTGTTTTTGTTTCTTCTTCATCATGCCTAGGCAAGTGCTTTTTTAAAAATAACAATTCCATACCATCAACCTTACTCTTATTTTCCAAAACGAAACTAAAATTAATAACATATTTGATCAATATTTATTGTCAAAATGATCTGGACTGATAAAAATTGCAAATACATCCATCGTGCAAGACTGGGCCCCAAGTTCTGTAGTTATACCACATATTGCTGTTTTATCAAAGTCAATAACAGTTTCCGACTTCAAACAGCTAGAAAATCTAGCTTACCTCAATTTTCCACCCTTAACATTTCCATTTATTTCTGAATGGCTGTACTCACTACCAATTTCAATCCACGCAAAGGTGTTTGCACCAAAAGAACTATTTTCTCAAACGGTAATTATATTATAGAAAAGTATACCATATTAAAGCAAACATAATGTATTGTACTGATCAGCATGTAATGATTTGATGATTTTGAACATTTGTCTACTAGAAAACCCCATACATCTATATCGTTCAATTTTCAAACAAACTGAACAATTTTAAATGCGAAACGGGGCTTCAGAAAATAGACTGGCCCAGCTTTGCCCCCCCCCCCCCTTACCCACTTTCAAATTTTTTTATCGTTTTGAATAGTGAAAGAAAGGCCTGCGCCACTGCTTGTGCTCGATCTCTTTGTAATTATGGACCTTTGCAGTATTTAATTAGATGATGTGTCACAGTAGTTATAATGTATATGCTCTTTATATAACTTTATTTGAAATATTTATCTATTCTTTTACAAATTTTATTAAACAATTATTCGTATTATAGAATTATTAAGTGATTATCTAGTGTTACTCGCTATGATATGCAGACAAGATAAAACCATTGTATTTTTAACCTGGTTTTCTTCTTTCATTGATGTATGTCGGAGGATCTGACATGATTAAGGCTTCTAGTCATTGTACGGAATAATTAAGCTGTTGCAAGAGGCTTGGATCTCAAAGATCGAAATCGAAAAAAGTGGACTAGTATCGTTGGTTTGGCAAGATGTCCAGCATAACACACTGGATTTTTTCCCCCGTATTGTAGGGCGTGAAACAAGTGACGGCGCCAGTGAGGGGTTGGAGGCTTGTGACAAGACGCCTCCACGTAGTTGACGCATTTTAAATTCAGNCCTCGCCAGCCCCCCCCCCCCCCCCCTCCACACACACCTTGAGTCAGTTTGAGTTTCAGGTGTCTAGAAGAGTTAGCATGACTGGCTCCACATCCGTCAAAGCAGTTCACTGCGTCGTAACGGCAATCGTTGAAGCTATCGAACAAAAAAAGTAAAATTAATAAATTAATAATCGCAAAACGGAATTCTTGGAAAGACGTACGTCAATGCTACCTTGAAGAAATAAAGAATACTGGCATATCGTAAAATGAAACAAAAGAATATGTCATTGTCTCAATCATCCCAGTGGCAGATTGGCGAACTCATTGACGTACTGGCGTACACCCCGTCAAAAATCTGTCACTCCACCATTGGCTAAATCCGTCCAAGGCCCTGCATATATAGGGCTTTGAATCAGTCATCATCCCAGTGACGTAGTGGCGAACTCATTGACGTAACGGCGAACTCAGTGACGTAGTGGCGAACTCATTGACGTATTGGCGTATGAAGGGCTGATACACGGCTTATTCATACGTCACTCCTTCAATGAATCCGTCAACTGTCAATGGCTTCAATCTGTCACTTATTCGCGTAGTGGCGATTTCATTGACAGAATGGCGTATGAAGGGCTGACACACGGCTTATTCATCCGTCACTCCTTCAATGAATCAGTCATCCGTCAATGGCGTTAGTTCGCCAATCATCCCAGTGACGGAGTGGCGAACTCACTGACGTAGTGGCGAACTCATTGACGGAGTGGCGAACTCACTGACGGAGTGGCGGACTCATTGACGGGGTGGCGAACTCATTGACGGAGTGTAAACCACAAACTGTTTTATTTGTTTTTCTAAAATTTCCAAAGCCTGAATAAGCCTCATATGTGGCATATTTCGTTTCTTTCTTGAAGACGTCATCAAATTCGCAAATTAAAACATCAACACCTCGGTCTGAATCCAGAAATTCGGCCGGAATTTTGACAGCCCTCTCCCTCGCTCTTCCAGTCAGCGACAATGTGATGGCTAAAGCTTGATTGTCAGCGTCCAGGTCGGTGACCCGACGCCATATTTCTAGCTCATTTTTCCAAGTGTCATATACAGTATCAGGTGGATTCTTATAGCTATTTCTGTTATTCTCCGACATTTTCTTTAATTTCGCTCTGCTACCATGTTTAATTCAATAAATACTCTAATGTCTCATCTATACATTTATTGCACTTCAATGGCGTCCAAACAAACCAAACAAAACTGGCGGACGGAAGTCACGTGATCAAATTAGAGGAAGTTAAAGAATGTAAACAAAGTAAAAGTATGTAATAATGAAAGATATGAGATAACAGAAGATGCAATTAAGGTTTGTATAAAACAAGTAAGTGAAGGAATAACAGGTTAAAATACAGATGTGATGTCACTCTTTGATCTCGGCGTACCATTATCCAACATAATGATACTGGCAAACAGCCATGAGTCCAATATTGACATTAATAATGGACTCTAAATATTGGACACTTGTTCCTTTGCCAAGAAAACGTGTTCACGATTGACTTGGCTTCAAATAGTACGTGAAAACTTGTCATAGTAATTGATCTAAGATTTATTCTTAGAATTAGAATATTATTCTTTTTTTGTCAGAAATGAAGCACAAAAATCTCTTCATAAACAACACTAATGTTTCAAATTTGATACAGCCAAGGGAAAAATAATAATTCTAATAGCTCGGTTATCCTTGTCGCTAATTGCTTATAAAACGCAAAATGTAAATCACGAAACGATGCCGTATATGCCATTACAGTGGTGTATTTGGGGGCCATAACAAATTCTCCGCCTTCCTAGATTAGGTAAATTTTACAAGGATCCTCAACATATCAAGTACCATATTAAATCCAGAAAGGGGAGCCTTCGGTCCTCGTACCATGATCATTATTAGACTTATTGACAAGCTTTCGACCATTAACCTATATTTAACATCAGTGAGTTCGCCATTAGGCTACTGGTGCCAATAACGGATTGATCCATCGACGGTTTGTAACTTACCAAATGCATAATATACATAGTGTCTAACGTATACACAAGTGTTGAAATTTTAATTTTTTTCAAAATAAGAACTTTATGATTAGGACCAAAACGTTTTTCATGTCATTTCTACATTTGTCAATGTCACATTGTTTAAGGGATTGTAAAGAGGTTTAAACCTCAATGTGTATTGGAGATCCGGAAAGCATCAATTTGCACCATTCCCATTTTGCAACAAGAAATAAAATTGTAATTTCTATCTTGATCACCAATCCGAAATTGCGAATATTAACACAAATGTCTCAACAATATACATCAAAAGCAGGTTACAGCTGCGTATTTACATACATATTTGATTTATTTTGGTTAAATCAAAAGCAATTAACTCAAGTAGAGCTGTGAACAGCACTGAGCGTGGCCCGTGATACTTTTCCTGATAGCT
The DNA here is from genome assembly GCF_000327385.1 of Lottia gigantea. Classification (NCBI taxonomy): domain Eukaryota; kingdom Metazoa; phylum Mollusca; class Gastropoda; family Lottiidae; genus Lottia; species Lottia gigantea. Next base: position 502,827 of record NW_008708133.1, on the reverse strand, counting down.
GTAAGACTTTTTTTTAACTTCAAACCCTCTCAAGCCCGGTGATGACTCGACCACTTTTAGTAAAGAGCCAAGCTAAATGAAATGTTTTGTGAAAGGGTAAATTCAATCTTGTATCAATATAACTTATCGTATGGTTATTTTAATAGCTTCATGGTAGTTATGATATACAGGTATGTGTGAAATGTGAACATTATGTGACGGAATTTCTTTACTGATATAAACATGATCTATAAGTGTCCCACCTTCAGTAGTGTAATGCTGAACAAGTTGTTGAAAACCAAATTGTTGAAAACAATTTAGTATAGACAAATGACCCTCCAAGATATTTTGGTTGAAATCCCCCATAATAACATAGTCTGAACCAGTTTCTTGTAATTCAACTAATAATCTTTCTAACATTGGGAGAAATAAATCTAATCGATAAACGGGGGATAACAATTAAGTTTAATATTTTTATCCAAAATATTCAAAGCAATGTGTTCTATATTTAAAGCTCCCAATTTTAAAATGTTGACATTTTTGTTTTGCTTATAATATACTTCTACTCCTCCGTGCCCCTTTTCTTTCAAAAATTTTTGAAATCTCTAGTGTCATCATAGCTGTTTGCTTTTATTCCCTCAGCCTAACTAACACCAATAACCAAAATTGTTGTGTGTATCTTGCAGATAGAGTTCTATTAATGGTACAGACAAAATTCGAACAGGTTAATGTATCAAATATTCACTACTCTATATGAGTGTATGTTAAATTATTGTAAGTGAAAATTGAAAAAAAAATTGAATATACAAACCATATTGCTAAGAGTTAATTACATTGTAAGTTAGAACCCTCAGTCGAAAAAAAACCCCAATGTTTTTAAAACATATTTTAATGGATTATTGTCATATATCATTGAAAAGATAATCAAAAAGGAATTACAGTGTTTATTAGAAAAGGTCATACAGCCGTCCAAAGTTGTCAAAAATGTTAATTTTTGAATGGCTATTAAACCGGAAGTTAATATTTTTCAACCAAAATGAATACACCTGTGGATAGCTGAGGTCAAGAACATCCTACAGTGAAATGTTCAAAAAATTCAAACGAATATAAAAAAAATTCAAATTCGAAATTCAAAATTCTATTCCAACAAACTGTAGACAAGGTTACAAGGATTTAATAGACACCAAAATCATAAAAATCGGATAAAAAATGGAGGACTAATTAATTTTTGCTAAAATGGGTCAGTCCGAGGCGACTGCTTATGCATCACTTCCGGTTTGGATTTTTTCTGCTAAGTGCATTCTAATTATGACTGACAGACAATATATATGGTTTTTCCCAACATCTGAAATTTACACCGGAAGTGGGGGTGCCAGGCGTGATTTTAACAAAAACGGAAGTTCTCACGCAAATTTCAGATCAATCGGATAATTAGAGACTGCGTTAAAAATTTTGAGCTTTTTTGAAAATTTTGGATTCAATTTATATTTAAAAATAATAATATTTAAAAATTGAATTTTTTAGCCTCACCAGATACGTCTTATAACAATGAACATATTAAAGAAACTTTCAGGTAAATCAGTTCATAAATAAGCCCTACAGACTTGATGCAAAATATTTGCACATTATGCAATGGCACACTTCCGGTTTAGCAAAAATTGAGTTTTAGATATTCATTTTTGATTCCAGGTCATTTAAAAATGTTTTGTGAAGACAATTATGCTATACCATTTTCGATTTTGGCTAGGGACGTTCCTAAAAAAAAAAAACAAAAAATAAAAAATAAAAAATAAACATAACGAAAACAATAGATTTGCCACGCAAAAATCGTTCATCGAAAACGATGTTCTCAAAATTATACATAAACATACCAAGAATAGTCCAAATCCGGGCTTTTTTGTATACATACAATATATTTCTCATGCACGTCCCATAAACAAATTGGGATCGATATTCATGCAGGAATAATGATATGTTTTCAGACGATAATAGAAACGAATTCTGATGTATTATGAATTATTCGATGCCATTCGCTTGTATCTTATTTTCGTTTACAAATGGTGTGTCCTTTACCCATTTTGTCCACTTCCTTTTTAAAAATTAGGCCACACAAAAGATAATGCTTGTTACGATTTGAATTCCAGTCCCGTGTGCATTTTGCAATTTTCAATTGAAATTTGATAAAGAGTAGGCTGGAACAATGATATGTCAAGTGATACTATTAATGCGTCCCTAGCTTTACAGATTATAGAGGATAATTCTTACACTTACTTATGCTGACTTATGCATTAAATACTGTATAGTGACTACCAATTGGACTACCAATGAAACATCTTACGAAGATTTTATTGGCTTTGTTTACAATCTTATTCTTGAACAATGATATGTAAACGAATTTACTGTAAGACTTTCTTTCTGAGATCATCTACAAATGACTCGCTCTATCAAATGGTAAACAAATAGTTGGACGATTCACTTTTGAAAAATGGACAATGATGACACGAATTTCCTGATATAGACATTAATGATCACATATTTTCTATAATTTTTAATCAAATGTACTGTACTTCTGTTGTACTTTTATCTTGAATCATTGCAGTGTCGTGAACCGATATACATTAGATTTATATAGGTGGTGCCGGAAGAACTATTAAAATGGGCAAACAAAGTTTATACACATTTATCTAAATCAATGTCATACAAAGGGGTAATATATCAAATACGTACATTTTAAAGTGATGAGAATATCAAATCATGGGTTATTAATCCAAAAAAAGTGTTACATTTTTGTTATATTTTTAACCTGGAGTGTTTCTCAAGAGCAAAAAGTTATGAATACATAATAAAATGCCCTGTCCCATTTAAATATATTATGTATATATGATTAAATACGTTTGAGAGATTTTAGAATATTTAAAATCAGGTATATACCTAGGGAAAAAGTTTGAAATATTATAAAATGACGAGTGGAAGTCTTTAAAGAAGATTTTTAAATCAGACTCATTTGTTCTTTAAAAAAGTAAGTAAACAAAGATGAAAAATGGGGTGCTATTCGTGCCCACAAGACTCGGCCAGTTCATCTAAAGAGGTGCGATTTCCTGCAACCTGTAACTCGTGCCTTCAAACTTGATTAATTCAGCCGGCGACCAGTGAACAGACTTACCTTTTGCCTAGATATTGAAACGTAGTTGGGTCAGACAAGGATTTTTGTTACTGAATCCGAGATATTTTAGGGATTTTATATACTTCCGCAATTTGCCATGAATTAAATCCAATAATAGGTTTCGGGGAAGGAAGGGTTTGATTCTCCTACATTAAGGAGATTAAGGGTCTTGATATTGGGTTTTCTTCTGTTCTTATTCTGATCTGAAATTAGAAAAAATAAGAAGTATAGTGTCTGTTATGTACTGATTGTTTTTAGATTACTAAGAACAATATTATCATTTAAGTTCTTATTTTTTGAATATGCAACTATCATTTTCTGTTTATAGACATAGGGGAATTTCTCTTGAAGGCTCTTATAGTGGGCATGAACTATCTTGCTTGCTCGATTGCTGGCTGTATTGAACGGGACAACAAAGGGTGCTATGTCTACATTATGGTGAATATTTAGTCCTATAGGTCTTGCTGTATTCAATGTCTCAATCCAATGGGCTTCCCTAGATTGGCGGAATTTGGTAGTTTCATCTTCGGGCAAGTCAATTTCTATGCGCTCAAATGGGATTAGGGTGAGATCGTCTATTGAATGGTCGTCGAGGTTGAAATGATTAGAAACAGGCTTGTTTTTCTTTCATTTGATATCCGACCTATGAGCATTAAAACGAGTTCGTAAATTATTCTTAGTTTCTCCTACATATTGTTTGGGGCATGAAATTAAATATATTACATTCGAATGTTCTCATGTTAGATGTTCCTGGATCGGGTACCTTTTATTCGTAGAGTTGCTTACAAAATAACGAGTTTCTGATATAAAGGGGTATGTTTTGCATCTACTGGACAAACATGGAGCACTTCTTAAACCTGGAGGTACTTCGGCATAAAGCCTGTTTTTAGCTGCTATCTGTGCTAAAGTGGAATTTATTATGTTTCGTAAAAATCGTTTAGAGAAAACAATCGTACAGGCTTGGATGAAATCAGAAGATCAAGTGCAAATTCAATTAAATCGTAAAACTTGTGACTTGTTTATACCAGAAAAAGTATGTTTTGAAAGGGGCTCTTGTGCAAGAGTTGATGAGTATCAGTTTCTTTAAAATACACTTTAATATCCAGTTTATTTGTTTCTGCTAGGGAATCTCCCTTAAAGACAGTGGTATCGAGAAAATCTATGCTTTTGTCACGTTTGTGGTTAATTTAAAGGAACATAAAAAACCATCCAAAAAGCGTCCGTAAAAAAGTGGGTCAAATGGACAGAGGGGCAACACCTCACGTTCACACTCTGCCAACGAAGGGGCAAATAGCTGTCCCTGAAATTTGTAAATATGTTATACCATTAAATGTGAAATCGTTTCGACTAAGACAAATCTGTAAAAGCTGTAGAATTGCATCATCGGGTCTGTTTGGATTTGGGTTTCTATTAAAAGCTTTACGAACTGCCGTTAAACCAGTAGTGTTATCGATATTGGTATATATAGAAGAAACGTCGATAGAAATTAAAATAACATTAGAGGGAACTCGAAGATTTTTTATTTTAATGACAAAATCGGTTGTGTCTTTAAGGTAGTCGCGATGTTGACATTCTAGAGGTAGTAAGAAATGATCAATGTATTCTTACACTTCATACGACTCACTACCACAGTCAGATATAATCGGGAGGCCTTAAGGGATTTTATTCGAGATAAACCACTCCTTGGTCGGATTCAGGTTTAGCAGACAGATAGTCATATTGTTTCTGTTTGAGATAACTAGTTTAGACTAAATCGGCAAGAATATTGTTAAGTATATTAGCAGTGTCTTTGAAAATTGGTTTCGGTAAAATGGCATAATGTTTAGGATTATTCAGTTGATTCTCCGGTGGGTTCGGTTTGCCGCATTGCCCAACTTGCCTCATCGTGCCCAACTGCACAAAAACGACTTGTAAAACGAAATTAAATGTTTCTGATAAAATCCGGAATGGCCATTTGTTTCACATGAAACAAAATATTTCTATCCGTTGTCCCGCATCGATTTTCTGTGGACCTGCTAGAGAAATCGAAACTATAGTTTCAAGACTTTCGTACTGTGCCTTTTTACAGAGGCATACTCTTCGCTATGACAATACTGAGTTTTCAAAATATAGCCCTCACCGCTCAAGGTTTTAGATTCCGCAATACTTATTTTCCTGTGGATCCATCCGATGTCTGAACAGTTATTTTTTCTAAACAATTGCAGGTTCGTCTATTTTTGTCTCCAACTGCCAACGGTAGTGTGGAGCCAATCAAATCCAGTTTCTACCTTGTCCACCAGGACATTCTATGACTTATCTGGAACCAGTGAGGGTTGAGCCACTGTCAAATTATAGGGCACATCTAATACGAGAATTCTAAACTTCTCCTCGCTTGATAATTCTGATTTACTATTCAGAAGATGTTCACTTTTAGACATTTCAGTTGCCATTTTTTCTAGCATGTGGCAACGTTATAGGCAAGCAGTAAAGGGACATAACTCTTGCAAGTTATGACAAATATTTTATTTATTGAACTTGTCTTCTTTCATTTTATGGATTTATGTATTTTGTATTACGGTTCTGGTCGTTTGTACTTGGTATTTATTTTATTCCAGATTTTACCATAAAACTAAAGTGTCGATTTACCGAACAGGTCCAAATTATAAATAAAACAGATTAAAATATTACGTTTCATGTGAAACAAATGGCCATTCCGGATTTTATCAGAAACCTTTAGTTTTGTTTAGCAAGTCGTTTTTGTGCAGTTGGGCACGATGCGGCAAGTTGGGCAATGCGGCAAAACGAACCCACCGTTGATTCTCTGTGTCTGAAACGTAATAATATGAACCTTTGTCACTCTTTTTATACGCCCATCGTCGCCCCTGTCCGTTGGTTCGTTGGTCCGTCGGTCCGTCAACATTTCTTGAGAATACAATGGAGACTACAGTTTTCAACTGATTTTAATGAAATTTGGTTTGATCATTTATATTGATGAGATCTTGGTCAAGTTCTAATTTGACGATCTTTCGATGAACGGTTTTTGAGTTATTGCACTTGACTTAGACAAAACGCGTCAAAATTTGTTTGTCAACACAATAGCGACTGCAGTTTTCAACTGATTTTAATGACATTTGGTGTGATCATGAATATTGATGCGATAATTTGATGTATTTGGGTTATTGATATTGATTTAAAAAATTTGATGGTTCTCAGCATAAATAACTGGCAGTAAATATATATATCATTGAATTCAAACCATTAAAATTTCTTTAATATGGGAAAATTCATGCTTTTGTCACTAGAGACAGTTTAATCATTTTTGACAGCTGCCAGTGGCATAATGTTTAGGATTATTCAGTTGATTCTCCGGTGGGTTCGGTTTGCCGCATTGCCCAACATGCCGCATCGTGCCCAACTGAACTGAGCCAATCAAATCCAGCTTCTACCTTGTCCACCAGGACATTCTATGACTTATCTTATTTAGAAATTAGGATTAAGGGTCTTGATATTGGGTTTTCTTCTGTTCTTATTCTGATCTGAAATTAGAAAAAATAAGAAGTATAGTGTCTGTTATGTACTGATTGTTTTTAGATTACTAAGAACAATATTATCATTTAAGTTCTTATTTTTTGAATATGCAACTATCATTTTCTGCTTATAGACATGGGGGAATTTCTCTTGAAGGCTCTTATAGTGGGCATGAACTATCTTGCTTGCTCGATAGCTGGCTGTATTGAACGGGACAACAAAGGGTGCTATGTCTACATTATGGTGAATATTTAGTCCTATAGGTCTTGCTGTATTCAATGTCTCAATCCAATGGGCCTCCCTAGATTGACGGAATTTGGTAGTTTCATCTTCGGGCAAGTCAATTTCTATACGCTCAATTGGGATTAGGGTGAGATCGTCTATTGAATGGTCGTCGAGGTTGAAATGATTAGAAACAGGCTTGTCTTTCTTTAATTTGATGCCTGACCTATGAGCATTAAAGCGAGTTCGTAAATTATTCTATTATTTCTCCTACATATTGTTTGGGGCATTTCTTGCATGAAATTAAATATATTACATTCGAATGTTCACATGTTAGATGTTCCTGGATCGGGTACCTTTTATTCGTAGAGTTGCTTATAAAATAATGAGTTTCTGATATAAAGGGACATGTTTTGCATCTACTGGACAAACATGGAGCACTTCTTGAACCTAGAGGTACTTCGGCATAAAGTCTGTTTTTAGCTGCTATCTGTGCTAGGGTGGAATTTTTTTATGTTTCGTAAAAATCGTTTAGAGTACCCACGCCCTTTCAGTTTTAAGAAAACAATCGTACAGGCTTGGTTGAAATCAGAAGATCTTGTACAAATTCGATGAAATCGTAAAACTTGTGACTTAATTATACCAGAAAAGGTATGTTTTGGGTGAAAGGAGCTCTTGTGCAAGAGTTGATGAGTATCAGTTTCTTTGAAATACACTTTAATATCCAGTTTATTTGTTTCTGCTATGGAATCTCCCTTAAAAACTGTGGTATCGAGAAAGTCTATGCTTTTGTCACTCACGTTTGCGGTTAGTTTGATAGAAGGATGGTGGTTGTTGAGAATTTCAAAGAATTCCCAAAACTGTTCGATAGAATAAGTCCAAACCATAAAAATGTCATCCAAAAAGCGTCCGTAAAAAAGTGGGTCAAATGGACAGAGGGGCAACACCTCACGTTCCCACTCTGCCATGAAAAGGTTTGCGTACGAAGGGGCGAATCGTTTGCCCATTGCTGTCCCTGAAGTTTGTAAATATGTTTTACCATTAAATGTGAAATCGTTTCGACTAAGACAAATCTCTAAAAGCTGTAGAATTGCATCGTCGGGTCTGTTCGGATCTGGGTTTCTATTAAAAGCTTTACGAACTGCCGTTAAAGCAGTTGTGTATCGATATTGGTATACATAGAAGAAACGTCGATAGAAATTAAAATAGCATTAGAGGGAACTCGAAGATTTTTTATTTTATTGACAAAATCGGTTGTGTCTTTAAGGTAGGCGCGATGTTGGCATGCTAGAGGTAGTAAGAAATGATCAATGTATTCTGACACTGCATATGACTCACTACCACAGTCAGATATAATCTGAGGACATGCGACCTTGTGGCAACGTGGCCGCAGCGACATTTAATGGCGTTGAACTGATGGTCTCGTAGTACGTTGTTGGTTCGGAGTCCGGTTGCCACTTTGCAGATGGCTACAGATGGATGGTTAGGTTTGTTTTGGTTTGGTATCTTCGGATCAATCTGGTATCTTGCGGTGTCGAGGTTCCGTAACATGTCGGCCCATTTCTGGTTGATCCTAGAAGACACGATACTGCAGAACTCCGAATAGGAGTATTCTAGAGGCTCGATATCCTCCAGACTCAGACTTTCCTTGGCACAAAATGGCCAGGAATGGCAAGGAATGGAGACGTGCGATGGAACCCATACTAATTCAATCTTCTGGTCGTTGTTGGTTTGGTAATGTGGATCATTCTTCTTTTTTCGGAAATAACTTCTGACCTGCAATTAGAAGAGGGGGGGGGGGATTTTTTACCAAGCATTGAGTCTATTTTACCCCAGACAAAGCTTAGGTTGGTCTTCTCATTTAATGAGTTGCAGAACTCCTGCCAGTGCTTTGTTTGTGTCTCACGACAGCCTGGAGTTCATCGGACCACCAGGACAGGTGACCTACGTGCAATGCCATCCTTAGTCCGGCGAATAGAGCCCATAGCAGCATCAGTAATAACCTGGGTCAACTTCCCAGAAAAACTAGAGACGTCCTCGTCCCTTGCCAGATCTAGCTTGGAACGAGTGAAATGACGCCTAAAGAAATCCCAGTTAGCCTTCCCTAGTCTCCATTTGCCTTGACACATGACTTCCTCCTTCACAACATTGCGTGACAGCGTGATTTCAATGACAACGCTAGATCATGACCGAGTCCAGTAGTTACATGTATATTTGCGCATGCGCACTTACATTTATCACATTTCAGTCTTCATGAGAAATTACTTTACAAATATCTGAAATCGTAATAAGGCCTGAAGTAATAAAATCATATTTATAGTAATATTGTTTGTCTAAAATAATATTTCTATTATTAAAAAGGGGTTGATTTAGGATATTACTAAGATTCTCTTCAGTAGAAAAACTATCGATGTTGGTTAAATGGTGCCATGATATTAAAATGTCTCTACAGAATATCGACAGTTTATTTAATTCCTTTTGTGTATATTGTACAAGGGGTCTAACATGTCTAAATTATCATATCTGCGAAAATTATACGAGAGGAAATTCTCCCAAATATAATTCGTTGAACTGTCTAGGTATAAGTAGTAAGAGAGCTTAGAGAATGTTCGCACGGGGTGCTAACATTCTCTACCCCCCCCCCCCCCCCTCTCAAGAAGTCAAAGAAAAACAGATCTACACCCCACATTCCATCAACTCCCCACCAAAAAAAACATTTCATCATTAAATTAACTCATTTTAAAAACACGAACAACACATTTGAATTTGTTTAATCTGTTTAAAATTAACTCCATAGTATAAGAATACAATCCACTTAAGGAAGTAAATAGTAATATATAGGTTATAACACAAAAAAAAACACTCGTAAAATCGTCGCAAACTATACACACAAATTCAAAAAAGACACATCCTTCTGTCCCAACTATCACAAAAAAACTTAAATCAGAATCCTATATAATCCCTTCTTCACTTTAGATTAGAATATTTAACGAAAAAAGCATATTAAAAATACCCTTATACAAAATAACTACCAGGCGACGGTATCTTTTCATCAATATTTTCTCTAGGTAAAAAAATAATTCCAAAAGTAGCTAGCTTTGTTTCAAACAACAAATCCCTCATTTCATCCAAGGCTAAAGCTATAGGATCTATCGCGGGAGCGGGAAAGAGTAGAAGCGACGCAGTGAAACAATCTGAAAGAAAGAGTTACAGCTAATAAGAGAACTGTCAAACAGGAGATTAGAAGAAAGGAAAGGAAAAGGTTTTAAAGTTATAGGATAAAAATGATAGTCGCTCACCCTCCAAAACCTATTTCGGTTCAGATATACAAAAATCATTAGGCTCTCTTCCTAGATTTCCATGGGCAAAATATCCTGGAGAAAAACATTTTCCGGCTCATAATTACACTGGTCCAGGTAATAGGCTTGATCTGCGATTAGACGAAAACGATAAACCCAAACCGGGTGAGGAACCAGTCAATAGAGTTGACGCCGCTGCGCTTCAACACGACATACTATACAGAAACAAAGACATACAGTTTAGACACGAAGCAGACAGACAAAATGATAATCGAACTTGAAAATATTCCAAATCTAACTTTCAAATAGAGAATGCAAAGGGCTCTAGGTATGGGATTAGCAGATGAAATTCATAAAGAATTTAGAAAAACTAAAAACTTTTTAAAAGTTATAGTGTTTGAAAAAGATGAAATATGGTCAGCAGATTTAATTAATATGCCAGTCGAAAGAGGATATCAATATTTCTTAACAGTTTTGTATACGAGATATGCTTGGGTTATTCCTTTGAAACAGATCAAACAGGCTTTTGAAACGATCATGAAACATAGAAAACCCCAAAAGTTATGGGTAGATAAAGGAAGCGAATTTTATTATAAAAATATGAAATCACTTGGCTTTGATATTTACAGTACTCATAACGAGGGAAAAGCTGTAGTAGTAGAAAGATTTAACAGGACGCTTAAATCAAAACTTTTCAAAACATTCACAGAACTAAAGTCTCAAAAATGGTTAAAGATTTTACCCACTGTAGTATCGGAATAATTATAATAATAAAATTCATTCTTCCATCGCTGTTTCTCCAATGCAAGCTAGTCAAAATCCAGATATTATAAAGTTTTCTTCTGTCCTTAATAATTTTGAAAATGAAATAAATAATTTAAATATTAATCCCAAATTTAAAGTTGGAGATCGCGTTGTATTTTCAAATATAAAAGCAAATTCGAAAAAGGTTACGTTGGATACTGGACAAACGAAATATTCATCGTTCATTCATGACCTCAACACCTCCTACATATGAATTAATCGATCAAGACAAAGAACAAATCATAGGTAGGTTTTATTAAAACTGACTTTTAAAAATGAATAGCTTTCTCGATAAATATGGAACTGATACAACCACAAACTTTCAACTTATGAGATGGGCGAATGAGTTAAATGTATCACCGTTTTATTATTGTATGAGAGATGAAATAAATGATCTGAAATATAAGAAAGGTAAATTTTATGCTATAACAAATGTACATACTTCCGATCAAAAAGGAGTTCATCATTCTGCTTTGTACAAAGACTCTTCAAATAACTTATATTTCTTCGATTCTTTTGGATTAGAACCCACTGAAGAGATAATGAAATTGACTAATCAACCAATTAAATGTTCTACATTTAAAATTCAATTACCAGGACAAAAGTTTTGTGGACAGCTTGCACTTTGGGTTTTATATCAGCTGAGTTTAGGAAAACAGTTTGAAGATATTATAATAAATTTAACTTTATAACAATGGCCAACAAGTTTGGATTAGGTTCTTTACCTTTAGAAACCAAAAAACCTAACACTACAGCGTGGATAAATAAAGCGAAACCTTACTTTGTGGATCAAATCGGAGACACTCTTCAAGGTGATTTAGATATGAACAATTTCAAAGTAAGTAATTTAAAATCTCCGGAAAATGATAATGACGCTGTTCACAAGAAATATTTACGGGATCAAATAATTTCAATTGAAGTAAATAAAAACCATTTAGAAGATAAAATAAGTAATGTGAAAAGATTCTTCAATCGTCAATTAAATAATAAAAATTTTATCAATGACACTAAACTACAGCAAGAAGTAGCAGGTTTAATAAGTTTTTTTCAAAAACAATTGGTCAACGTAGTGAACAAAACTGAGTTACAAAATTTAATTTCGTTAATATCTAATTTAGAGAATTGAGTGATAAAGATGCTTCCATTACTGATAATATTGATTATTCAAAAGAGTATGAATATAAAATTTCTCCTCCAGAATATATTTACCCCCATACCATGTTTCATGGTAATCATTCATTACTTTTTCCTTTCCGAGGAAAAATTGTAATTGAAATTATTTTTCCTATGCAGGTAAAAGTTGATTCAATATTCTTCAGACAAAACTCAGGAATTTCATCTAATCGTCAATTTAACGCTCGTAAAGTTCTTCAGTTTATCAATGGTACAGAAAATGTAGAAACTAAAGAATATGAAATTAACGAGGAAAACAGCAAGTTTAATCACTTATATATTAAAACGAGTGGAAAATATATAGATAGATTTAGAATGTTAATCATACCAGTTAAAGAAAATGATACTCTTTCATTGAGTGAATTTGATATGATATTGTTAACGGAAACTCCACCATCAGTAAGTATTATTAGAAATCCAAAACCACAAAATATAGGGGAAACAAGAAGTTACGAGTTTTTACGAGCGACAGACTTTAAATACGTAAAACTATATTTTGTTAATAATGATATATTTACCTCAATTGATATTCATAAAAGTCAACAAAAACAAAAAATTTTGATACCAGCAATAAGAGATGATGATGCATATGTTAATATATCACTCTCTATTGAAAACCCAAAGTTTTCACTTCATCTAAACTAGATTAATGATTCGGAAGAACAAATATCCCTAGTATCTGTAGAAGTTTTCCATCTTTTGCTTTATCAAAAGTTCACTTAATTTAATTACCTTAAAAATGGAAAGCAGTAGACAAAACTACATGATAGAAAAACAAAATGAACTAAAAGAAAAAACTAAAACACTTCAACAAATGCAGGAAAACATGGAGTAGAATTGATTCTGTTTTCAAAACATTAAGCACAGTTCTAACAGTAGGGATAACAGTATCAACAGCCGCAACTGGTGGATTAATGCTTCCACTAAATGTCCCAACTGTATTAGCCACCTTCACTGCCGTTCAAACATCATCTTGTGGATTGATTACTTTAGGTTTTACATCAAAACAAAAATCTCATTATAAAAAGAAAACAGAAATTTTAAATTCATATCTTAATAAATTATTATTTATATTTTTTTGAAAGATCGAGAGAAGATAAGAACATAACCATAATGAAGAATTAGAAGAATTCAATGAAATTTTAGATAAATTTGATGTAGAAATATCATCAATAAAAGTGAAAAATTCCTAATTAAAAAATAGATACTTAAAAATATGAATAGAATTGAAATTTTAGACGATGAAACATTCATATCAAATGTGCTATTTTCCAATGTTATTAAGGGTGTCTCTGAAAATTTTGTAACATTTACAGGAGAAATTGAATTAGATGGATAGATAAACGAGCATGGAAAACACAGACCAAAATGCCAAAACTTTTCAGAAAATCTTTTCTATTATGGATTTACAATCTGATGCTTCTGATTTGTATTTCACAGGAAATGTCATTTTACATAAAAACAATTTTAAAGAAATAAAAAGATCAAAAGTTGGTAGAGGAACTGAACTACTTAAAAAGATAAATGAATATAAAGGTAAAAATTGCTATATACCAACAAATGGTAACTGTTTTATCAAATGTGTAAATCATGTTTTGAACAAAGATTTAACAAATGAATTTCAAAAATTCATTAATGATTTTCCAAAACCTAATAGAAAAGGATTAATGACAACTGCTAGAATCAGTAATTCCAAGAAATTTAACACTTATTTTCACATTTATATGCCCCAAAATAGACATTTTCAACCAAAGAAAGTATCCGAGAAATTTACATAACTCACATTTCTGTCTCATAAGAAGAAATGTAAAAAGTTTAGGTATGAAAGAAATAGAAGATAATTATGAACAGGTATGGAAAACATGTAGAGATGATAATGCCGTAACACAAGTAGCACCTTTGAAACTAAACATATTTTCAAATTAGAGTTATGATACTTTATTCGCTTGGGATTGTGAAACATATTCAGAAAGTAAAACGCGTAAAGCTATTCCTTATTGCTGCACTTTAGTCAATATGGAAAATCTAAGAAAAAAGTTAGAGACGATAAACAATCTCTTTCCAGATTTAAAGCCGACAGATCCAATTCCAGAAGAATTTTACAATAAACTCATGACTAATATAGTAGAAATATTTGTGGGTAAAGATTGCATTGATCACATGTTAAAATATTTAGGTCAATATGATAGAAGAGATTAACGTTAATTGCTCATAACGCTTTCGCTTTTGATAACTGGATCGTAATTAAAAACGTAAAAAAACTATCGCAATGTCCACTAGTAATGGCTAGAGGCATTTTATCTTTACCTTTATCTAATCCATACACCGATGAAGATTTACAGAAAAAACCCCAAAAAAAAAATTGGCAACTCTAACTATCTGCAAAATATTAGTTTCAAAAGTTCCTATCAACATGAAAAATCTAGTTTGCAAGCATGGGGAAATTCATCTTATCTACCAATGAATTTGAGAAAGATCAGTGATATCAATATTGTAAAATACACCGAAGATAACTGGGAATCTTAAAGACACGAATGGGAACCTTACGCGAAACGAGACACCCTATGTCTTGGAGCTTGCTTGATAAAATACAACAAGGTTATGAAAGACACTGTATTCCAGAATGTTTCTAATAATTTAATCTTCTGTATCTTTAAAGGGTTGGTATTATTTGCATCATTACGATAAAGAAATGGTTGAAGAACCATATTACGAAAGGAAAATACTCGTTCCAGAACACACTTAAAAAGAAAATGTAGAAAAAGTTTACTCACACACCTTTATAAGACATTTCATCAGTCAATCCATTAAAGGAGGAAGAGTTTCTGAAATCATTTGAAACGAACAAAATAGATGAAATTTGCAATGTATTAAAGGAATACACAGAACTCGATAACTCAAATGATTTATTTAAAGAATATAGTAAAAGTGATAAAGATAAAACGGAAGTTAATTCAAAATTTAACGAAATAAAATGTACTAAACTAATTGCGTTCGACGCTAATGGTTTGTATGCATCCGCCATGTCGGATTTAAACAGCGAATATCTTAAAGCGGAAAGCGGAAGACCGTTTCTACCAGAAGAAAATGAAGAATTTGTCAAGCTTTTTAATGAGCAGAAATTCAGACCTAGAACGGCTATTTTAAAAGTCTGGTTTAAATATCCTACCAACATGTTCTTCCAACCCATACCAGCTAAAGATATAATTACTTTTACAAACAGAGAAGGTAAAAAGGAAACTGGCACTAAAATCAGATTCAGAAATGGTTTCTGTTATGATGTCTAAACATCGGTCGATATTCAAGAAATAGTTAAAGTAGGTGGTAAAATACTCAAGATATTAGATGGGATAGTATATGGAGAAAATTTTAAAACTCCATCATACAGAGAATACGTTTTAATTTTGAGAGAACTTAGAAATAAATATAAACGAGAAGGTAATATTGTGGGTAGTAATTGCATGAATTTATTAGTTAATTCATTGTATGGTAAATCTATTCAGAAGGATATATCTTACCCACACATCTATGGAGTGAAGCAAGTTTAAAAGACAACTTCGATTCACATATTAAAAGCTATCATAAAGTAAATGAGACTCAATATATCGTTGAGAGAGAAGAAGAAGAAAAAGAAATATCTGAAACTAAATCTACTACACGACTAACACCTAGTCATTTGGGATCATTTGTTTTATCTCACAGAAAGAAAGTAATGAATAATTTCATTCACGTAATAGATGGATTTTATAAACCTGAAATATACTATACGGATACCGATAGTTTATACATTTCATCTAGCAATTGGGAAAAATTAAATGAAGCTGGGTTGGTGTCCGAAAATGATTATACTAAAGGAAAGAATGATTACGGTGATGGTGGAATCATATTTGGTTTATATTTAGCGCCAAAAATCAAATATAATATCATTCTAACTTCCGACGGTATTTTAAAAGAAAAGAAAACGTTTAAGGGTTATTCTAAGGATAAGATAAGTGTAGAAGATTTTAATCAATTAGCTAGTGGGCATGATGTGATGAATGAATTTAAGAAAAAAATGGGAAAAAAGTTTCACAAATGGAATAGTTATTCCATAGGATGATGATAAACAAAAGAAAGTTTTTAGAGCTTACCTAAATTTCGTTAAGAGAAAGCAACCAAATAGTGAAGGAATTATGTATCCTTACAACGATGGAAAAGAATTGAACATGCATGATGATTTCGATTACATAACTATTCAAGAAGAGAATGATTAATTACAGAATGAAATTAAGTTCTTTTGTTTTAAATGAAGTTGAATTACAATTTCCTCGTTTCCAAAATCTTTAAATCTATTTTTACTTGTTTTGATCTATTTGTTTCGGGTCCTGACTTTCTAATTGCATCTAGAAATTTTGAGTATGCTACTAAATCCTTCTTATCGGCATTGCCAATATACCCGCCATTCATTAAATCTATTAATCCTTTCGTTAATGTAAATATTAAGTCTTTTGTATCGATTTTCCATTAAACAATAACCCCTCATCATCAATGATTGGTGTAATACTCTTTGGTAAAACTGGGTCAGGGTTTGAAAAAAGACGATTTATATCATATGATGTCCTAATTATAATACCACTATATTCAATCGGTTTTGGGTGATATATATAAGGTTCTATACGAGGGGTGTCTAATTTCTTTTTAATATCCTCTTGAGATTTTAATATTGGGTGAAATAAAGTTTGAAGATTTTCTGTTAATCCAAGTTGTTGTAATTTATTATTTTCAACTTGGGTCTTTATTTTATCTTTATTTTATTTTTGATATATTCTGTATTTCTTTTAAAAATATTATTCCAATCGCTACTCATTTTTAAAAAAAATTAACATATGTCGATCATAACCCGCAGGTTTTCTAGTATTTATAAATATATATCCATGATCATCTGGGTTTCTCCATTGAGCTTTTATGATTTATCGACTGAATGATTTGAAATAAATCTTTATCGTTTAATTCAAATAATAAAAAACAATTTGCATTTTTTCTAATGAACATAGAATCCATTTGGGATTGGTATATGCAGTGACAGTTGTGATGTCTTCCTTTCGTGAAGAATTATTGTTGAACAGCTTGATTTCTTTGTGTTACACAGTCGTCAAACAATATTAAGTTCTTTCGATTGCTATAAATTTTAGACAAATCTAGATCATTAACATTTTTCGTAAGAAAAACTCTTTTATCCGTTGGATAGAAAGAGGGATTCTTTGCTTTAATGTAGTTATCCATGATATCTTTTATTTCCACTTCTTCTTCGTTTTCTTCATAATATTGAAATATGTCTTGAACATCTTTCTTTGGTAAATATTCTAAAGCTTTGAGAAATTGATAATATGATTGCTCTGGTGTTGTTGTGTAGATATATAGTGAATCGAAATCTAAAGGTTTGGTGTTGTCAACATGTTAAAAGTGAGATGAGTTTTCCCAGAACCGGAACTTCCACAAATACACACAAGCATTGGGTTACTAGGAAATATTTCTGAATGTTTGAATTTCTTTCCTATTTTTATTCTATATTTTTGTTCCAAAAATCACTGCTTCTCCTTTATACTTTGAAAGAAATAATCCTTCTCCAGTGTGTATATTTTTAAAAATATTCCATTACCCTTATGTTTGACTTTGACTTCCCCTGTGTCAATACTATCTACTAATTTATTTAATCCTTGTTTAACAGTTTTCTTGGTTTCTTCCCCAAATCTTTTCGTCAAATTCTTTTATTGTGCCTATCATATCTCCTGAACCTTTATTTTTACTTTTTTCATCCTCTGCTGCCAACTTTTCCATTGCTAAATTGTGTCTATGTTCTTCGGCAGCTTTTACTGCAGCTGCTTTCTTTTCGTAGGCGGCTTTAGCATCAGCTGCTTTCTTATCGTTGGCAGCCCCTACTGCGGCGGCTGTACCACCAGCTACTGTACCCGCTGCAACAACCTCAAAGGTAGGGGAGGTAAACAAAATCCACCTTCTTTTGCTTTCGCATCAATTCTTTCTAAGTCTATATCGTCTCTGACTTTACAATATTTGTATTTATCAATAAGTTTTTTTAGTTATGTTGATTTTTTTACAATTGAAAGTTATTACAGTTAGTGAAGCTGTTTCAATAGCTTCTATTATTTTCTTGACTAAAGTTTCTGGCTTTATTTCTTATCTTATCATTCTTCTATCTGCTATTTTAATTAAATGTTTTGCTTCTTCGAGAAGTAAACAATACCCGGTTACATCTTCTTTTTTTTTCAATGTGAATATTTATGTTCACTCCTGTTTTGAAAATATCTTCTTGGTGAGCTGATAGAACAAAACAGAAGATTGGATGATTAAGTGCAAAATCTACATATTCAAACTGAGGTTTTTATAGTTTCTATACAATTCATTATAATCCTTCGTGGATTTAAAGGTTGGTTAGGATAATTATCGTTGTTTAATCTTACTTGAACTTTATGGATTATAGGATCTTGCGTTTGGTTCATTGCTACTCTAAAGATATTATTTATATTCGTCTGTAAGTCTGGTAAGTACTTGAAACCAACCATTAAATATCTTGCTGGTTTAATAGTATTGGTGATTGGCCAAGTCGTGGATTCTCCAGTTAAAATCATGCTACCTACCGTGTTACGACGAAGAAAAGCTATTTCAATATCTTTAGTTAATGATTTGAATATTCTCGTTTCTACTTCAATTGATGGTGTTATTACGGGTATATAAAGTTGGAGATTCGTTATTTCTAATTTTGCAACTGAAGCATTCTCTCCAAAGAATATCTTATCATCGTTGATTTCTCTTTGTAGATGAATTTTATATGGTAACCCTATGGAAACGTTTCTGTGTTCCAACAGACCGAATAAAGGATATAATTTCCAATTTACGTAATTACCTCACCTGTTATTCTCAGGTTATACTGATTTACTGGTTTTTCAAATCCTTGATTAGCTGCTCGTGCTACTCTTTCTATTGTGTTTCGAGCAACAACTCTCACTCTTGCTAAATCTGCATCATTTTGCAACATTTCTTACCGGTTCATTTAAAACACTTCCATCATCAAAATCGGGTATCCAGTCTGAGACTGAATCGTAATTTTTGGGGATATAGAACTGTTTTCAACATTGTGTCAAATTCCCCAGGGTGTTTAATGGTTTCTATAGTATTTGAACCAGCTTCCAAAACCATCTCGCTAAATAAAGATGGAAAGAAATTCTAACGTTGTATTAGTTTGTTTACACGATTTTAATTGGGAGTTAAATCTTTGATTTTGAAATCACATCTGAAATAAGCATCGGAAAGAAGTAACCAATTTGATAATGAATTTATTTCGAAGGTAATTCTACCACCATCATTCAACTGGGATTTAGAACCAACAGTCGGTGAGATGATAATATAATCCTCTTTTTTTTTGTTAAATGAGTAACGAATTGGATCGTATAATTTAAAGATTGGATCTAGTATGTAATTTTAATTTGCCATTTTTAAGGTTTAAAATTTGAGGGGGTTAGAGAATGTTTGCACTTTCCCCATGGAATGAACTACTGGTATATGCTAACCAATATAATCGGAATTCTTCTTTTATGAATCTAATAGCCGGAATGTTTAACCCACCCTTATTAAAGGGCCCCTGTATTGTATTAAATTTTATCAATGGTTTTTTACCAAACCATAGAAAATCTGAAATTAATTTGTTTATTTTTAATTCTGCCCATTGTGGTAGTTCGATTACTCTGAGATGGTACCATAACATTGACAGACACAATGCATTTATGACGACAGATTTACTTTTAAGCCTAAGCTGTCTCTGTCTCCACATATTAATTTTTAATCGACAATTTTGAGGGGTAGACCTTGAAGAGTATCGTCGTATGTTGCACTTCCGATTTACTGGTATTGATTTTTGCACCAGAACCATTACAATATATATCAATGGTTTTGAGGGCTGCCAAGATAGCGTTCGTTGAGCTTAGAGTAGAATGGTATCATCGGCATGTTGGAATACAACGAATGTTAAATTACTAAAGGGTACTGGTATACCAACAATTTTGTGATTTAGCTTCAGTAATTGGTTTAATGGTTCGGCTGTTAAAAGGTAAAGTAAGCCAGAAATGGGACAGCCTTGCCTAACACCCTTACAAATTGGGATGGAGCGAGAGATATGGCCGTTGACCAACCTACGAATATTTTTGTACTAAAGTTCAACATATTTTGAGAAATAGTTCCCGAATCCGAATTGCTTTAGAATCGCAAAGAGATATTTAGTGTGAACTCTATCATATCATATGGATTTTGGGATGTTCATGGCCCTTTGTTCCTTAAAGTGGTACAAGAAATACAAAAACAAAACGAAATGTCCAGAAATAGTTTTATCCTTTTCCTATAAAAATAAAAACGAAAAATCCGATCTGAAAAACTCGAGACCAATTAGCCTCTTAAACGTGGATTATAAAATATTATCACGGACATTAGCCCTACGTTTAAGATCTATCATCGGTAACCTGGTCTCACCAGAACAAAGTGCAAATATTCCGAACCGTGATATTGCCCACAGCATCCTCAGCGTACAATCTACGGTAGACTATTGTGGTCAGGAACAAAAACCATATGATATGATAGAGTACATCGTTGTAATCAACACAGAGTAGTACATTTTCTTTGTCCTTAATTATATTTGTTATTTTGTTTAAAAACATTTCCTCGCTTTGGGATTATTGGGGGCATATATCGATAGCAAATGGAATTCCAGTTGATCGATTTTAACCAATATTTCAACAAATCGACCTTCATAATCATCTAGGGAGGAGACGCTTACATTATTCTTAAAATTATTTGATATGAGAATAGTACAACCTTTATACCCGTCATGGCTACAAGAATATATTACTTTACCATCCCATATGTGTTCGTTTTGGGAAATAAACTGTTCATTCCAATAACTTTCTTGTAGACATATGAGGTCGAAATGTTCTCCATTAAATTTAGAAATTAAGTTTCGAAATTTTTTGATTGACTTAAGGCCTTGACAGTTAAGTGTTAAAATTCGAAGCATGAATATAAAAATTAGAGTGGGAAAAGGGGCCATGATTATACTTAACTACGGGTAGGTGAGGATTGATTGTCTTCAATTAAAATAGCTTCTTGAAAAACTCTGTCGTTATCTTCAGTACTAGAGTCATTAGGAATAGAATTGGTTGTTGTTTCTGCGTTCTTGGTTAAAAAGTTGGTGACTTTATTTAGTCGGGCCATTTTAAGAGCACCACCTTGTTGTAGGGTAGAGAGGGTTTCTTTATCTGGGCTAACAGTCGACGACATGGATCTCTAATACGCCTGGTTATTTTCGGTAATAGTACAGAAATTAAAAAAGCTATCAATATCTTTTCTAATTATGTTTTCATTAGAGTCGGGTTTTTTTGGATGGGGTTGATGTCTGTTTTATGTCAGTGGAATTATTATCTTCTTTAGCGTCTGTAGACAAGTTGGAAAGAGCATCCAAACTACCGTTATTTTCTCATATCATCTTTGCACTTGTGTTCTCGTTGTTATCACGGTTTGTTAACTATTCACATTCTGTCAAGGTCACAGTTGTTGTTATATCCGATGTTTTGTCAACACATATTGTTACTTGTTTACTAGTTTCATCAATACATGTATCAATACATGTACATTCATATCGGTAGCAGACGTCACATTTTTTGGCATTGCAGTTACGTTTACGATGACCTTGCGTACCGCATTGAAAGCATTTAAATTCAGGACACTTTGCCATTATGTGGTCAGTTTGGAGGCAAATGAAGCAAGCTTTTTCTTGTTTGTCATGGCGCACAGGGTAGGATGTGCCATTAAGTTGTGTGACATACGGTAATCTTGAAATGCCTGGTGGGAATTCAACTTTCAAAAATCTGGTGCCGTCGTATATTCGTTTATTGTTAATTTTCACAGTTTTGCGATTAATTTTACCTACCGCCTTTACGCCCCACTTTTGAAGTTTGTTTAGGAGTTCATCATCACTTACGTACGCATGGAAAACCATTACCATTGGACTCGATACCATTTTCTACCAAATATTTAGCACTTTCATTATCAATCATGGTTATTTCAAAACTATCTCCTGTTGGAAAACACGCCACTACACTATCTTCGCCTATTTCATCTTCGATCATATTAAATATTTCGTTCAGTTGATATTTCTTCTCACCTGTGAACATCTTTACTGTATTATCTTTCGACAAATAATAGTCCCACGTTTTCGGTCAACTTTGTTGTTGTGTGGAGGCAGCCATATTGGTCAAGCGACCACGGCCAAAGTTGCCGGGTTTGAAAATCACCAAACCTCTCACGAAATTAGTACTTTATCTAGCAAAAAGTCATAAATCACATACTATTAATATTCTTCTGTTAGGTAGATACAATT
Source organism: Lottia gigantea (assembly GCF_000327385.1). Classification (NCBI taxonomy): domain Eukaryota; kingdom Metazoa; phylum Mollusca; class Gastropoda; family Lottiidae; genus Lottia; species Lottia gigantea. The sequence goes on along the minus strand of NW_008708133.1, from coordinate 480,260 downwards.
TTAACATAGGATGGCCTAAAATAGGCTAAAAAACAGGTCGATTTTAATGGAGCTAAATGACAACGTCAACACTCTCCAAAACCTCAACCGGATGCTAGTTCACTATTCCATTAAGATTCCCGTTGTTATGACTTAGATTTAGATTATCTGGAATACAAAACTTTTCAAACTTGGAATAACATGATAGTAGACAGACTGAATTTGCGGAGTTTTATTTTTCAAATTATTGAATAAATTTTATCAACTTTTTCTATCTAACACATAAAATGTTCAGAAATGGAATTTTTAGGTTTTATTTATAAAATTACTTATTATCAGGACAAGAGTTAATATGTAGTTTGTGGTCTATATAGTGCATGATAGCTTTAAGTTATAATCTTGTTGATTAACCCTGACCTGCAGTGAGTTGTGTTTCAATACCGAGCTTTTTCGATAGTGAGTAAAGTATTCTTAACCCTCTCATTAAAACCTGAACAAATCAGTTTATATTTGAAATTCAACCAATAAGCAGTATTTTTTCCCACCCACCGTTTCCCATTATTGATATGTTTGTTATCATCTTATTTAGTAAAATCATGTATTTTACACTTAAGACTGTATCATCTAACAATATGATGATTAATTGGTGTTTCTAATGAATTATCATGTATTCATTTCATTATGTTCTTATTGCATATAATTAAGAGTCCATGTATATACAGCCTCTATAAACAAAAAGATACTTTCTATTAGCATTTTCATTTTCATAAATGAAAATAAAGGAACCCATCTTTAAGTTCAAATTATTGAATTTGGACAGTTCTTTGTTTGTTTCGATACCGATGTCTATGTGAACTTTCCATACAATCGGCGAGTGATGGGGCATTGAATCTGGATAAAATGCACACAAGTCGATCAACTTAAGTGGCGCACTACTAATAGGGTAAAATACATAAAACTTGATAAAAGCTCGGAGACAATGCTTTACATGGATATAAATCGTTGAAAGAAAAACAATTGCTCAGTTTCCTATAAATAATGTTTTGCTTGGCGTTGTTTATTTGTCTATTGCTAAAGCTTATGCAGATTCCCATATATTAATTAACGTTGGCAAGTAACCTATTTGGGTCTCTGTCACTCTCCAATTGTCCTTAGTATAAACATAATCATGGATTCCCTATATGCTGCTTAAGAACAAAATAATGAGAAGAACTATGATCAGCTGCATGTAGCTATGATAAACATCATTCAAGAATTTCTTGTACTTGTAAAAAGTGCTTAGAAGAAATCCAGAGCGATAACACAGTCGAAACAGAGGAATGAGTCCAGCTCTCAAGGCTTCCAAGTGTATGGTACCAAACCTGACACAAACACGTCCAAGCAAAGTCCAAATTTACATCAAAAATATAATTCCGACAGCCATGCCGTTTCTTTTCCAAAAAACGTACCCACAAAATTAGCGTCGTAATCAGGTCAATTACATACGAAAACGTAATCAAAACTAGCCTAACACCAGGCCTAAACTGGCAGCTACAAACTATGCAGCATTCTCTAAAAGGTCTGTAATAATTCTGTAAGCTGTCTATGTTTATACGCTCCTTGAACGCCTAATAATGTCCCCACGGCCCCGTCACACCGGAAAGGCGTTCTAACTGCGGTGCCATTGCGCCGAAAAATTGGCTTAAAAGTTTTTAGGGTCGCCATAAGCATGGTAAAAACGTACAGGACTCACCAGACATCGTGCAATTGTTGTCATTTGACTATTGAGTCACGGCGTTTATTTTGGACATATTCAAAACAACCGTCAAGACTCGGCGATCTCTTCTGTAATCACGTTGGGAACGCAATCTTTCGTTCAATAATACCTGAGGGTATTAGTAGTAATTGATCGAATCCTTAGTGGCTATTGAATCTGTCGTTAATTTGTGTGAATTTGGTGCGTGAAAACATCAAAATAGCAATAGCCATCGTAATGCTCCAACAACAATGTAATGAAAGCCGGGTCGTTCGGGAGGGTGACAAGTGGTGTCAATAAATAAACATTACAAGTGTAACATTTTCATACTTCAAGAGGTTTATTCACAACCGTTTTCTTTTTATTATCCTTTTTTGATTTTCGATAGGGATCATCCTCGTATTTCTCTAATTTTCGTCTAAATCAGTCAAGAATTTTGCCTTCTGGAGTTTTTCTCAACTTAATATTTGATCGTGTTTTTAAGAACAAGATAATCCATATTAAATATTTCGATTTTTTGGCTTTTCAAAAGGGTACATGTGATAATAAACAATTTCATCAAGTTTCTTTAAAATCTGTCTAGAATGGTGCCTTCAAGAGTGTTTACAAGCTAAATATTAAATGCGTTTTCAAAAACAAGGCCAATAATTTTTAAATTTTTGGGAATTTCAACAGAGTTCATAATAATGGACAATTCACCAAGTCTCGTCCTAATATGTCATGAAATGTGCCTTCTAGACTCTTAACGAACAAAAAATTGAACGCGTTTTCAAAAACAAGGGCAATATTTTATTAATGTGATGGCGTATAAAAAGCTTAATGAAGTCAGATTCGGCATGACTGCTGAAATGTGCAGGTACGTTCATCGGAAAACGGAACTAGCTTATGGAATCCAACTCCACAAAATATGCCAGATCCTCGATATTACAAATAAGAGACAACAAGTACGTTTACACTATACTATCCATGGACTAATCGGCAAAGTACCTGATAGTTTACATACATCAAAAACTTAATTGATACACATATATTAACCATGTAGTGAAGAAAGCCAATAACAACAGAGCTTTACTTCGGAGGAACATTCTACCAGTTTCCACGAAAAACGAAAGAGAGATGCTATAAGTCATAAGAGACCACAAATGGAGTACCAAAGTATCGTATGAGATCCATTCACAGGTAATGGTCCAGCGAAAAGCGTTTTAATCTCAAAACTTCTATTAGAAAAAATCCAAATTTTTAGAAATGCAGTAATTTGATTGGATAATAAAACAAAATTTAAAATTCTTAGTGATTGACCAATCAGACGATTGCATTTCTTAAGTTAAGTTTTTTAGAATAAGGCTCCAGGTTCTTCAATGTCGATTACCATCGAACTAGTAACGTAACCACAATGTTACACCAATTAGAATGGCCTTCTCAACAAGAACGACGTGCAGCAAATAAGGTCAAACTTCCTTATGCCAACATCAGTGAGGGGACACAACCACCGTTTCATTGTTACATATGTTAGAACCACAATATCAGAAAACAAAAAACCTAATTACAAAATTGTAATCTAATTTTAATTAGATTGACGGTAGACTAATCCCTGGGCTGGAGCCCAAGTCAACAAGTCTTTTGTGCCCAACGGCAACTATTAATTGAGCCATAAGTCTACGCCCATACAAAGCTAATAATGGCTGCGCAATGACCTCCATGCCACTTAAAAGGGATATTGTATTTTCACCAAAAAATAAACTCGCAAAAAGTCAAGGGAATTTACAGTTCTTTGCATCATTTACACAATTATTTATTCTTTTGCTATTTATTCAATTATGCTTACATCAGCTGTACATGTTCTTATTTTTATCAGATTAATTATGGCTTTCAAAGTGGCCATTGTCGGTGTTGGGTGTCGTTTCCCAGGAGCAGATGACATAGACCAATTTTGGAAAGTTCTCAAAAATGGTGAAAATCATGTAATTGAAGTACCAAAAAATCGCTGGAATCTTGATGCATTTTACCACGAAGATGCCGGAAAACTAGGAAAAACCAATGCTCGAAAAGCAGGTTTTGTTCAAGGGTGAGTTTTTAAAGTTTTCAAAAAAGCCTATTTGAAGACAATTTTTTTTTTATTTCTTTTTACAAATTGACCAGTTGAAGCGGAAGAAGAAATTTTCTCAGCTACGAATGCGGGGTAGTCGGGTAGAATTGACTAATATGAACACTATTGATATATTGATATACTGATACGTGATCTAGCATGCCCTGTATACCTGTAAGTTGTTATGTGAGGGGTCAGCTCAAGTGTCTATATAATTAAGTCGCTGTTTTTTTAGATTTTAGAAATGGGATTATAAATTTTATGGTATCAACGAATTTGAAAGTTTACGCATGGATCCTCAACATAAATTTATATTAGATTCGACATACATGGCTTTAGAGAATGCGGGAATAACACGAAAAGAAATCAAGGGATCCAATACTGGCGTTTATATTGGTAGGTATATAAGGGGTACAAAATGTACCTTAGTAGATTTTGTTGTGTCTTTTTCGGCGAGACTCTATACTTCCCGCTTTTAACAATAACTTGGCAGGAGAACGTATAGTAATATTTCCACCTTAATATAGTCCCTTATTTGAGATTTTTTAGGGCTTAATTCGGACACTTACTAATGCATCTAACTAACGTGTTCCAAATTGATCGAATGGAAGCGATAAATTTGACACACAAACTTTACTGGAAGGCATTCCGATAAAACTTAGTTATATTTTGCGTGATGTGTTATAATTACCGCACCATTCATTCCTAAATATCCTTGAAAATATATTGGACTGTGTTACATTATTTAATAGTGATTCAGACTAATGTTATGGCCTGAATCAACATAAACTCTGAGTGATTCCCCTTATCTACGAACGCCATTTTATCCCGTGCTTGTGCACGCCCTTGGCAGTCCACCTTTTGTATCCATATCTATTGTATCTAAGTTGCTGTTCTGATTAAACCTTAACTTCCTTATGACTTGTTAATCATAAAATCATAACATGGTGTAAGAAGTGCTAAAACTTTAGAAGCAACGTGAGTTATAATTGGAGACCTGTTCGTAATATTTTCCATCGAAATTGACGAAAGATGCCAAAATTCAACCCACCGGAACAGTTCATCTTTAACATACCAACAGATTGGCCACAATGGAAAAGAAGATTTTGAGGTCGATTTTTATACGTCCACATGAAATGGGGGGCGAATATTGTCGTCACCCATATCCGTCGGTCCGTCCGTCCACAATTGCTCGTAAACACTCTACAAGACACAATTCTTGGCGGATTTTGACAAAACTTGGTATGAGTGTTCGTAATCACCCAACGATGAACCTATTGAAAATCAGAAGAATCGAAAAATATTAAGTATAAGTTATTGCCCTTGTTCTTGAAAACGCGTTCAATTTTAAACACTCTAGAAGGGACAATTCTTGACGGATTTTAACGAAACTTGGTATGAGTGTTTGTAATCACCCAAGGATAAACCCTATTTAAAATCAGAAGAATCGAAAGATATTTAGTATGAGTTATTGCCCTTGTTCTTGAAAACGCGTTCAATTTTGAGCTCGTAAAGACTCTAGAAGGGACAATTCTTGATGGATTTTGATGAAACTTGGCATGAGTGTTTTTTATCAACCAATAATAAATCCTATTGAAAATCAGAAGAATCGAAATATATTTAGTATGAGTTATTGCCCTTGTTCTTGAAAACGCGTTCAATTTTTAGCTCGTAAACACTCTAGAAGGCACAATTCTTGACGGATTTTGACGAAACTTGGCGTGAGTGTTCGTTATTACCCAAGGATGAACCCTATTGAAAATCAGAAGAATCGAGAAATATTTAGTATGAGTTATTGCCCTTGTTTTTGAAAACGCGTTAAATTTTTAGCTCGTAATCATTCTAGAAGGCACAATTCTTGAGGGATTTTGATGAAATTTGGTGTGAATGTTCGTACTCACCCAAGGTTGAACCCTATTGAAAATCAGAAGAATTGAAAAATATTTTGTATGAGTTATTGCCCTTGTTCTTGAAAACGCTTTCAAATTTAGCTCTTAAACACTAAAAGGCATGATTCTTGCTGGATTTTGACAAAACTTGGTTTTATTGTTCAGTCCCGTGCTGAAGATTGAATATTTGCCTTCTAGAGTTTTCACGAGCTAAAGAATTGAACACGTTTTGAAGAACAAGGGAAATAACTCATACTCAATATTATTCAGAATCGCTCTAAAGAGTTCAAAAGAAATGTATGATTGAAGGTTGAATATTTCATACTGGTGATTGTTACTGTACTGCTAAATATTTTTATTCAAAATCAAAGCTGCTAGTGGGCGTATATTACCTTGCCTGACAAGCTATCTTCTTTAAAACTATAACACTGTGAATTGTTTGGATAGATATCGGAAGAATCTTTCCTAATATATAGTTATGAATGTTTATTTTTAAGTCTAAGGTTCATCCTTGGATAACAAACACTCACACCAAGTTTCGTCAATAATTGTGCCTCTTTGTTTACGAGCAATTGTGAACGGATCGACGGGCATGGGTGACGCCAATATACGACCCCATTTCACGTGGGTGTAAAGAAAGGGCGTCTAGAGGACATAGGTATTTTTACAACTTACAGTTTAAAACAAATTTGAGAACAATCGGATTAAAAATGTAGTCTACATTAAATATTTAAGTTTTTTGCCATTTTTCAAGATGGCGGCTACATTGTTAGGAATTGCACACACAGCAAAGGTACAAAATGAAGATATTGATGGTAAAAATTTTGTCGCATTTCAACATTTTCAATTTTTTGCACAACACACCGAGGGTTCAATCGACTAGGTATTTATTAATTACATAAAACAAAACCCCTTAAACTTTTCACGAAGAGATCAGAGCTATCAAAGAAAATCTGAGGTAAAGAAAAAGTTACCACACCTGATAACTTTTCATTTTGAATTACTTACTCACTTATGATTGATATACTTCCTCATTTGAAAGTTTATTACCAGTATTTCGTCAATATGTTGTTACGGATATAGTTATGTTTTACGCCAAAAACCAAATTACTCACAGTAACTATGGAAATTTTATAAGGCGCAATTTTTATGAAAGTGTTGCATATATTTTGAAAGAATAGACATAAGATAACTTTTGACGTATGTAAATTGGGTCACGTGACAGAGCTCTTCAATGTTAAAAATCGCGATTTTCAAATGGCTCAAGAACCAGAAGTTAACAAAATTAAAGATATCTTTGAATAAATCTCGTCAGGGGCAACAACTTTCGTGCTTTTCAAAAGGTTACCAAAGATTACGAGTAATGACCCTTTAAAGATTTGGCCAATATTGAAAAATATCAACCAGAAATAACTTAAAAGCAATTGAAATTCAAAAATCGACTCGAATACGATTGTTGCCAATCGATTGCTGATGCTATAGACATTATAATAACGCAAAACCGATTAATCCCTGATCCAAAAAAATGGTTTAAAGAAAAGTTGGCCATTTCAAGATGGTGGCTGATCCGATACTTCCAGGACGAATTTTATTATTTCAAATCTTTTAATTGAACAATTCAAACTGCAAAAATAATTTTTCAGATATCTTTGAAATTCTGAAAGTTGAAATTTCGAGTTTACAAGCGAATGGCGACAAACCGGAAGTGATATCGACCATTTATTGACAATAAAAATGTCGAAAAAAGTGGTCAAAGAAGTGCTTTAAAAGTGAGCGACAAAAGTAAATGTTTGTATATTCTGAAAGTGTTATCGTGTTTTCTTACCCATAGAAAATGAACAAAAAAATGAAAAAACTGAAAAGCGTCATATTCTGGTTGAAAAAAAAATACATCACCAGTCCCCGGTGCCTAGTATTATTGAACACGTAATTTAAATCCTCGGCTATCTAGTAAATAAATGGTGTGTGTAATTACACTCATGCAAAGTTTACAGAAAAATAAATAGAGAGGGTTACTTAAACAATTAGTGAGTTGTTTTGATCACATTTGATTTCACCTAGTTGGGCTATTTACACATTATCTAGTAGAATATAAGAGTGTTGTTAGTAGTACTCACTAACTGTCCTTTATTTTGGTAAAAACTGTTCACAAACTGTCCTTTATTTTATAAAGTGTCCATTATTTTGAAGAAGTGTCCATTATTTTGGGGCTTTTTGGACACTTTTTTTTTTAGACAATTTTCACTTTTCACTGTGTACTCGAGGTAATTAAAGGAGAAACACCAGATACATTTTTCAATTAAAATTTGACGTAAGCTTGATGTCAGATCATAATGTTTATGGAAAATTATAATAGCTTAAGTCAAGGATATCCTACACGGAAAAGTTTAGATATACGATCACACGATAAATGCTATTCCATTTTCATTTTTTTTTACTTACGTAATCATAACGAAAACAATCAATCACGATTTGCAACCCAACTAAAAAACGATTACTAACACCGAGTTTTTGTACTCCTTGTACCCTTATCACTTTATCACGGTTTAACACATCACAATTTCATGGCCCAAGACCTCGACAAGGAACAAAGAACAAGATATTGTTACAATCGTTCAAGATGTCAGAACCTTACACTGAATTCTGAAAAAAAAACTCGCATCAATCTATCAAATCGCTCAGGATGACACAGGTTGTTTCCAATATTGTCCCAATAGGTTAGTCCTCGGAGTTAAATACAACACCTGTGGAACATGTCATGTTACATGAAGTGACGCTACAACATATTACAGTCCCGCACGTCTAGCATGCACGTGCAGGCTGCTAAATAATTATGACATACTAAATATTCATGACACTTAATTTTCATGGTATTACATCACATACTCATAACACTTGGTCTAATAACTTTAAATTGAGTCTGTGACGTCACTTGATCCCAACTTGCTACACTGTTGTTGTTCTATTATTCATTTGTATATTTTAGGAGTAATGAATGGCGATTATTCTTCTAATTTCGCTACAAGTGTGCTGGACTTTGACAACTACACGATAACTGGAACCAATGACAGTATCATATCTTCAAGAGTTAATTACGTATTTGATCTACATGGTCCATCAATGACTATTGATACAGCTTGTTCTTCATCTCTTATAGCAATACATATTGCCCACCAAGCCATTTTATTGGGTAAGAGGACACCTTTAGGATAATCCTGAAATAAAGTCTTTTGTTTCTAGCCACCCGATATATATATTGTTAAACATTTATCTCATACAATTTCTTTTATTGTAAAACACGGGTTGCACACTATCTCTATGTATATTGTCTTGTCCACACAACTACTGAAGATAAATTTTTTCAACTCAGACATACATCCTTTTTGAACAAAAACAACAGCATTAATCACTACAGATTACAAAGTTAAGCTTGGTATTGTTTTCACCAAAAAGGAAATTTTTCTTATTTCGGACTCACTGCAGTTTATGATCCACATTATGTCAGTTGACAAGTCTTGTTTAATTATTCTACTATATTGATATTTTGGCTACTTACAATGTGCAGGTGTTTTTTTTTGTCAGGTGAATGTGACATGTGTATTGCTGGTGGAGTTAACTGTCTACTTAAACCAGACATATTAATCCAGCTCAGTAAAGCTGGTATGGTATCACCAAAAGGACAATGTCAAGCTTTCTCTGAGAATGCTGATGGTTATGCTCGAGGTGAAGGGTGTGGAATTGTCATTTTAAAATCACATGAAAAGGTCAGTTAAGTATAATTCTAGATGCATATGTGTAATATGTATTTTTCAATAGTATCAATAGTGTTTTATGCTAGAAATCTTTGTCCTTGAAAGACATGTTTCAACTGTGTCTGTTATCACTCTAGAAGACACACCTTTTGAAGGAACTTTATAGAATATTTTATTATCACACTAAAATACTCAATCAGTCTACATTTGTTAAGGATTTTCTGGAAACCTGGTGAAAGTGATATTGAGCATATATCATATATATTGTAATGTAAATTTCAAATAAAACTATAAAATTTCAAAATCCTCAATTTAAGGCTATAGAAGATAACAATCCGATCTGGGCGACAATATCCACAGCTTCTAATCTTCTAAGCTTCTGATGGTCATACAGTCTCGCCAATAACTACACCATCTATGCAACAACAAATAGAATTATTAAATATTGTATTTAAAAGATTTGACGTTGATCCTCAGAGTGTTGATTATATTAAGCTCATGGTATGTAAATTCCAATTTGTTGAAATGTATACATACATAGTTTCTCTTAGTTTTCTTCTTAATAGTTTATCTAATATAAATTAACTTTCAATTTAACTTCAATAATATCATTAATAAGTTCTGTACCTTGTCTATTAACCGCCATTGTCGCTATATTTTAAATGCCTCCATTTATTTCAGGAACGGGAACTAAAGCATGGGATCCTGTTGAAGTAAAAGCTCTCGGGACATTTTTCCAGACTGACGAAAATTTAACACCAAAAATAATAGGATCGGTAAAAACAAACATTGGTCATCTCGAATCGGCAGCTGGTGTAGCAGGTCTGATTAAAGTTTTATTAATGCACAAATATCAACAGATCGTTCCTTCTCTTTTGAAAGACCTAGTCAAGACGTTTCACTTGACGAGTTTAAATTTAAAGTGCCAATTAAGCCAAGCCCATGGCCAGATACCAACAGAGATGTTTTGCGATCATCAGTAAATAGTTTTAGCTTTGGCGGAAGTAATTGTCATGCGATTGTTACGACACCAAAATCGAAAAATTTACCGACTCCAACAGATCAGATGAACTGTATGTATCTCTGCAGTTGATATAGAATCTTTACTTAATATAAAAAGGACTTTGTGTGAAAACGCTGAAGACCTGCAACTTGCCGATTTTTCTTATACATCAATATATACAAGAGATCATGATCCATGCCGTCTGGCTGTAGCTGGTCCAAATACCGCCGAAGTTCTTCAAATTCTAGAAGGTACTGATGTCGACAAACATGTGATGGTGAAATACCAGCCAGCTAAAGGAAAGAAGTATATCTTTGTTTTTGCTGGTTTAGGAACAAATTGGCAAGGAATGTGTCAGGAAATGCTAAAAAGATTTAAAGTATTTCGTTCTACCATTGAAGACATTTCCAAATATCTTGAACGATATGCTAACTGGAACTTAATGGAAAATCTTCAAAATGGATTTGATTTAGAGGACGCTAACATCGCTCCAATTATGACATTTGCATGTGAGGAAGCGTTGTTTGTTTTAGTGGAAAGTTTTGGAATTAATCCCGATGCTATCATTGGACAATCTATTGGTGAAGTAGCTGCAGCCTTTGCTTCTGGTGCTGTTACTCTGGAACAAGCTGTGTATATTATTTATCACAGAACAAGAGTACAGGTTCGAGGTACTGGTGGTAAAATGTTTGTTGCTAAAAATATTGAAATAGATAAAGTAGAAGAGATTTTAGAGAAATATGAATCACAAGCTAATGTATAAGTCTACAGTAGTCCGATGAGCTGTACTATAAGTTGTGATGAAGATGTAGTGGACAAAATAAAAGAAGATATCAAAGAGGTTAATACAGGTTGTATGTTTATAGATCTGAATGTTACTAGTGCTTTTCATTCTCATCATATGTCTGACAGTGAAGACGAGATGAAGAGTTGTGCCAAAATAATTGGAGAAGAACCAAAGATAGATGTATTTTCTACTGTCAGTGGTGTCAAGGCAGAAGAAGGAGATTTTATTACACCACAATATTGGGCGGATAACATCAGAAAACCAGTTAAACTCTACCAAACTGTTCTTGAGCCCATGATTCTACTAAATATAATGTTTTTGTAGAAATTGGACCAAGACCTGTATTAAGAGCTCATCTACCAAACTTCTTTACTGATCAAGTACTGTTTGATTCCATACCTATTATGAAGAAAAATGACGAAGTGGATTGTGTTTCAGAAGCTGTTTGTAATTTCTATGGATTGGATTTGAAATGGACACATTTTGACGATTTTAAAGCCAATGTCTCTGAGTATCCAAAATATCAATTTAATAGAGTAGACAATTTGTTATTACCCACATCTGGCAAAGAAAAACTTTTGGGTGTTGATCAAGCGTCCAAATACCATCCGTTTGTGAAGCAGCTTGTTTCGGACACGAAGGACATTAAGATTTTGATTGATCCGAGTAAGCTTTCGTCTATCTATGAACATAAAGTAAACGGATTGGTTGTGATTCCGGGCGCACTGTATGCTGAAGTGGGTCTTGCTCTAGCAGCCTTAAAGTCACCAAGTATTTCATTTCGAGAAGTAACTCATTTACAATCTCGAATCAAAGCAGCTAGATACTACAATAGAAGAACATGGTGACCGGACCGACTTTACAGTTTACAAAGGATCACACGTGTACGGTGAAGGCAGAATTAATAGTTGTTTTAATAAACGCGTACCAGTAAATGATGTAAAAGGTATTGAACAATGATGTATCAGTCAGAAGACAGGGGAAGAAATATATGCAGATCTTGGAAAGTTTGGTTTCTCTTATGGTAAAGCTATGTCGATACTTCAGGGCTCGATAAGAAATGACAAAGAAGCCTTGGTTGAAGTGAATATTAACGACATTTTATGGGACGAAACGAAAGGAATGGTTCTACATCCTGCAGTTATCGGTGGTTTACTTCAGGCACCCGGCGCACTCGGACTTTCTGATTTAGGAGTAAATATCTTACCCATTCAAATCAGAAAGTTGAGAGTTTATGGTGGGGCACAAAAGAAGATGTATATTCACCTTCAGTCGATGCTTTCGTCCATTACATCAAGTAAACAGTATACGTTATTGCTTTTTTCGACATCGGGTGAACCAATTGCTAGCATTGAAACATTCACTATCAAAGTCATAGGAAAAGAAGAAAGTTACCAACAGCAAATGTATTTTGAGCCATATTGGTCTTTAATATCGCTCTTACCACACCATGCTGAACTCCTATCAGAAAGTTTGTGTCGGTATCAGTTAAACCAAGACCAAGTCGAGATGAAGAGGTTAATGTTGTTGTTCCATTGACTGACAATAATAAAGATATAGAGAAGTTAAGAGAAACACTAAATGAATATAGATATGTTGCCATAATTATCAATAGTGATTTTGATGAGAATTATGGTGGAATTGAAAGACAGAGAGCTGTTTCTGATTATTTATTATGGTTAAAAGTTGTAGTGGAATGTATTAACGAAGGTAATGAAAAACATGATATATCTCGACTTTTAATTGCTTTCTATAATACATGGACTATAGATGAAATGAACACCAAATCTACAATCATGATACCAGATAATATTATACATTCATCTTTATGGGGAGGAGCACGATCTATTCAAAGAGAATTAGGAACATTAGCTACCCATTTGTTAGATCTCCGTGAATTGGAAGAAACAACAGATATTGAACAGTTGTTGATAGTCTTTGACAAACTGGCTTCTGACTGGCTACATAATGGTGAGTTGATCTTCACTTCTGTAGGTGTCTTTGGTTACCAGATACATTATATATGGGGGAACTGGGAAGCAAAATGTTATCAATTACTGATACTGGTGATTCAGATTTTGATCTGTTCTCTACATCAGAAACAGAAGTAAAAGATGTTTTTAAATTGTACACAAGAAATACATCACTACATGAACAACCAGGTTCAGTTTTATTAAATGTCACCAAGTTGGTATACCCAAATTTCTGTTTGTTTCTGCCAGTTGTTATTGCTGATGAAGATGAAGCTAACGTTGATGAATGACCTGTATACTGTATAGAAACTATTGGATATCTATCTATCAAACCAAATATCTTGCTAGTATCATGTTTTCCAGTACCAGCATCTAATAAGGTAGTGGTTCCAATATCTTGTTGTATGCCTCTATCATCAATACCATTCTACAAACCAGGTTTACTTTCAACACTTGTCAGTCTTTGGACATTGGCTTCTAGTGTAAAAGTTAAAAAGATAATAGTTTTACGAGAAAGAAGTTGTGTTGACGAGGAATTATTTCTATCCTTACTACGATACGGAAAAGTGGAATATAAACTACTTACTCCAGAAGAATTGTCAGAAGAAACACAACAGTGGAAAAAGAAACAAATGATTTGTTTTATGCAGCTAGACAAATCACATGTAGATATCATTATGAGAAAAAATTTCATCATAAAGATTTATGCCTTTTCAAGTCTCTTACCGACTACCATTGCAGCAATCTTAAGAACTCGACTTTCCAGGATTAGGATACATAGAGTGAACGAAAACGATATCTTCTCCAAAAGTAATATCAGTGCTGCAATTCGTCATGGTATCTACGGATGGCTTAACAAAAACTTTCAAAATACTATAAACCAGAGAAATGTTTTCCCAAATTTACAAGACCCAATACAAAAATTATTCACCATGACCCATCTTGATCTTCAAGACAAAATTGGATTGGAAGTTTCTCTTCATTTAACACTTAGTAGATTATTAAGTAAAACCAGTGTTGTTGGTGGTCTAACTGGTTTAGGTTGGCAATGTGTTCAGTGGTTGGCCACACATCAAGCTGGTTATGTCTTAATTTTTAATAGAAGAACTCCAAATGAAGAGAACACTGCTTCAATTGAAGAATTTTCCAGATCAACATCTTGTACCATAGAATGTTATTCAGTAGATGTAGTGAATCTTAGTTCTGTTACTGGAGCTATACGTACATTCAACAAAACCTATTCCGATGTTCGCATAAAAGGTGTACTTCATGGTGCTGGTGTAACACGAGACTCATCTCTATTTAAAATGACTGAAGAACATATGACAGAATGTTTCAACCCAAAGATTTCCGGAGCATGGAATTTACACCAGGCTACCATGTATATGAATCTTGATTTCTTTATACTACATTCATCCATCACAGCTGTCCTTGGTGCACCTGGACAAAGTAATTATGGTGTTGGGAATGCTTTTCAGGACAGTTTAATATCTGTAAGAAAAAAATTATCCCTACCTATACAGACGTTGAACTGGGGACCATTGGATATGGGAATGTTAGAAAAGGGAAAGGGAAATGATAGAACAAGAATGACTATATCCAGTACTGGTTACCATTTGATTGGAAATAGACGAAATAGATGTTTGTCTTGAAACTGCTATTTTATCTAATAAAAAACAAATTATGATTACTAAGTTTGATATGGAAAAACTGAGAGATGTTATTGACACCATTTCCAATAGACACTCTGAAAGATGCTGATGGAGAAGAAAGACCAAGAATCATAGAAGCTTATGTCTTAAAACTGATTAGAAAAAATTTATTTCTGGCAGACCTTATGATTACTCCTACAACAAGTCTGATAGATGCTGGTATGGACTCGATGTTAGCAATGACATTGGTAAACCAGGTGAAAAAAGATATCGCAGTCAAAATACCACTTAATTCAGCTTAGATTTATCGGAAAGGAATATGGTGGCAGCAATATCCACGTGGCAATTGTTGAAAACCAAGATGATGTTTTTGATGAAAGCAGAATTTCATTTCCAGAATTAAGATATCTACAATTAGATAACTTACCGACATATAAAGACAGATAGATTTATATTTTGGCAATCTTCGTTTGGACAAGGACATGCTCATTAATATAATCAAAACAGTGGTTATACGTAATCCTATCTGTACTGCGGTATATAATTGGCACGGAGACTCACCAAAAGAAAGGGCAAATGTAAAAAAAATCTTTCTTAGATGTAGAGAGTGCTGTAGACATTTGTGAAGTTAAAGCGGACGAACCTAATATTGAAAAGATCTTTAGTAGAAGACAATTTGATAAATTTGATACCAGGTCCAAAGGAACAGTCAGATTTACATTCGTCCTGGATAAGAACAGTACGACATTAGCCATAGCACTTAGTCACGTGGGGTTTGACTTAATGGGTGTTAATTTGTTTATAAGGGATTTCGTGAATTGTCTAAGACATACTTATCAGAATTTATCTCTACAAAGTCTTCATAAGCCTGTTGAGCATCAGAAACCAGTATGTCGTATACTAGACGAGATTTTTGCCCAGCAGTCAAAAGTCCTTATCGAATTTTGGTCACAACAGATCAACAAAAGTGTTCCAAGAGTCACACTAGATATAAACAGAGACTTCTGTACTACGAAAGAGCATGCTGTCGTATGCGAAAAAACTTTTGCCACTAGAAACCGAGCAGTTGTGTGACTCGCTCGCCAAATCCATTGGCACAAGTACATTCAGACTATACTTGACAATTTATCAGCTTTTACTGGGTATACGATCTAAATCTCAAAGAGTTTTCGTCGTTTCCACAGTAGATCTACGACAGTACTCTGTTCAGCTATTGGATAGAACAGAATGCATTTCAAACAACATACCAATATTTGCCGACATACCAGAATCAACTACAACCTTCAAGCAATTTTTAAAAGCAAACTATGAGGACATAAGTAAAACAATCGAACACGGCATGTTTCCATACACAGAAATGATCAAACTTTTCCCAGAAGGTATATATATAAAGATATACACAGACATGGAATACTTCTTAACGATGTCACTTTTGTTAGTGAATTAAATCGGGTGGCAAAGGACTTGAAACTTGAGGTTGAAAATCCGTACAAGACAAGAGGCAGTTTTGAAAGTATTGGTAGATAGGATAGCCAATACAACTACATTTAGATTGATGTTGGGAGGTGACCTCTATGATCAAGATGATGCTGACGAGTTTGCTTCAGATTTTATGACGATGTTACTTACAGTATCTTCAAATCCTAACACAACTATACAACAACTTCAAGTAAAATTCAAACCCAATATCGCAGGTAACGTACCGTTTTTTTTATTAGAATGGTATCTGCTACAATGTTTGCTTATCTTTATATTTTCATATATTAAAACTTTAAGCCGGTACCAACCATCAAATTTCAGATAAAATTATTACCATCATAGACCCACAGCAGTGTTTCTCAACTTCAGTGAGATCATGTCTTCCAGAAAGAGTTCTTCCAAGTATATTCCTCCCCAAAATAAGTCAGTAATTTTGAAACGTATTTCACTGGAAAACGATTAACAATGGATGGATATAAAATCATACTCGCACATATCGAGAATGTTAAATGTGACCCTTGGGCCAAATGTATCCTCACGATTTTCTATAAGTCCGGGATAAATAACGTCAATTTCAGTCGAAAATTACGTGCCTTCCATTTCCTCCCCATTTCCCCACTGTCAATAATAAGGAGGACCATGGGGAGGAATTCCTCTCCTGTTGAGAAGAACTGTAGTATAGTAGTCTTGTCTGGGCCTTTTCCAGTGGCGTAATTAGAGGAAGAGCATGATGTGATGCCCCCACCCCAACCACTGCCTTACATTCAATGATAGGTAAATTTGTTTTTGATAGAGTCTTTGGATTTGGTAAGTTGTACATACACGTTTTCAGTCTTACTATTGGAATCTATATTTTTTGAATAGGTTTGTTTAAGGAGAAGAGCTATATTGGTTTTATCGATGTAGATGTTTCTGTAGATAGAAATGCAAAGAATATTCAGATAGGAAAAATATCAATCAACTTTAAAGATGTTAAAAGCGTTCATACCGAAAAAGGTCAGATTCTCATTCTTTAAAAACCTGGTGCAATTTGGAGGTAAGGACTGCTTATGTTTCTTTCTTATATCTTTTTCTGTCTCTGACCTTTCATCACCTTAGAGTTTCTAATTTTAACCTAAACTATATTGGTCTGACTACCTTGGTTGTCATTCTATTCTAGTTTTTTAAACTGTAAGGTAGTCGATATTTAGGATAATTATTATATATTGAATCTCCTTGAATTTGTGGATTTAGTGTTTTGCCAGATATATTCTTTCAATATATTCTGCATATTTGAATTCTCTTGTACTCCCTACTGGTAAGGTGTTTCACCTCACCCCTTGGATTAAGTTTAGTTAAAACTCCTTTATAGGGGTTAATGTTAATAAACATCTGTTTATCGGACCCTTGGTTTGGGTACTTTCATATCCGATCACCTCCCTCGACAACATTAAGATCCATAATACACTGATTTACAATCATTTTCAACGTTGCCCACTTCTCTCTTCTATCCACCAAAATGTCAGGATTTGTCAAGATTCTAAGTGTCGAAAACAGTAACACGATTATATCAAATTATAATGGGGGCCGACTCTTAAAATAACGTTTCTTCGGCCGTTCTTTTTAATGTTTATCAGGTGAAAGCAGATATCATAAATATAGGTAATTAGGTCACAGGAAATCCGATCACCGGAAATTCGGTCACAGGAAATTCGGTCACAGTAAAAAGGTCGCACGGTGATATGGTCACAGTAATACGTTCACACGGTAATTTAGTAACAGTAAAATGGTCAAGCGGTAATTTGGTGACAGTAATACGGTCAGAGGGTGATCTTTATTTCTTTTAAGTAATCATATTTTATTTATAGCACGTCAATGATAACAGGACTGGTCACAGTCATACGGTCGCAAGGCAAAACTGGTTCAAATATAGCACCAGTAACCGGTGTAATGATAGCACAGGTAACTAGTGTTGGTTATAGCAGTGGTAACTAGTGTAATGATATCAGTAGTTACTGGTGGGTCCTGTTTTCCAAAGATCTTTTTCATAATACCTGGTACAGAAGATTAGTGTTCTGTTTGCCCTTTGAGACAGTCAAAGTTTGTGTGGCCCCCGAGAAGTGTTAAGTATTCAGGAGGGATTCCCTAGGAGATAGCCCGAATGTTATTGGTGTTTCGTTTACTACGAACCGATGGCTAAAGCGTATCGGAGCGTTTTTTTCCAATTTCGATTTATTACGCGTTATGTTCCCAAGTCCAGCAATAAGTCCAGGGAAGTCGAAGAAGCGACTGGGTGGTATAGTTGGACATAGCACTTAGTCCTCTATCGGAACCACGTGGCATAATGCCCACGTGACTCACAACGTGGACGCCAAGTGACGAAGGTGTTTGTGAAAGAACACCCGTGTGGACGAAGAGACAAACACAACTATACGACTTTTAAGGTCATCGAGGGTCAAGGTCAATGTCACAAACCCACTGAAGTTGCGACAGTGACCATACTCCACTATTTACTGAATCTAGCTGTATATCAACTATTTTACTGTGATCAAATTACCGTGTGACCTTTTTACTGCGACCAAATTTCGGTGACCGAATTTCCTGCGACCCGCGTCCCGACATGATAAGAAGTTTCTCGTCGAAAATCACATTAATGAAATTAAGATCTGCTGTTATAAGTTTGAGTATGTTCAATCACTTTCATAATAACTATTTAATATGAATTATGTCACCATGTATTATTAGATAGACAGTCTCCACAATGATTTTGACTTTTATATACTAAATAATGAAAATTAAATATTGATCATTATAAAACAATTTACTTACATTTGCAATATTTCAGGTAAAGGCAGAAAAACGTTAGTAATACAATCAGCATCAAAAACCTATCGAATTACTTACCAAACTGATGATAAAACTGTTTTACCACTGGTGAATTACATTCTACGAGTTAATGGTGGTCGAAAAGATTATTAAATTCAATTAAATTATACTTTGTGTTCAATTACACAAGAAACGATCGTGTTCTATCAAGGAAAAACCTACTGGTGTAGAATCAAAGAATATACAGTTTCAGTATTCCAACAACTCAACGTCTTTATAGTAACCCCATATCCTCATCTTTAACACGAACATATTACCAAGGTGTTTTGTACGGTGGTTTGTTTAACATATGTGTAATTCTTTTTATTTTATTTAAACTTTATGAAGACGAAGAAGTTTAATGTAATGTACAGTGGAATAGGCTAACTTATATTGGTGCATATAAGGATTGAACACCGAATCTCGTCAAAATAAAAAAAAACAGAAAAATTTTGTATATGTCTTAGATGTTTCCTTAGATATTCTTTAAAATAATTAAAATTGGTTTGTTCGATTTTCTTTATGAATCCCTCACTTTGACCCATATTTCATTAGTAATCAACGCGTCAAAGGCTGCAAAATTCGTAACCTATATTCGTGTACGATGTAAGATCTATTATATAAGTCGAAACAAAAACACATGAAAAGGGCTGTTTTTTATTGGACTTGGGCGATCAGACTTGGTTTAATCAAAGTAGGACCGACGACACGTGCAGATTTCTTTCGGTTTTTTCGCACAGACCCTTCTATGTTTGGAAATACTCCTGAAGGTAGGGCGAACTATGGCCATACACCATAGACATTGAAACCAGTCATCCTCTAGGTGATGGTAATAGGCCATAGGCCTTGACTTATGACAAATGTCACATTCCTTAAAATCTGACTTGTCCATGGCGAATATGATTTTCCTTTTACTAAAAGGCCATAGATCACGTGTTAGATCACGTGACTATTTCCGATCATTTGATTGGCTACAGCGCCACCTAGTCAAATCAATATAATGCACATACACTAGAAAAATTAGTCATGGATAGATACTTGTTTTTCGAGGATCGTTTAGAGACGTTTGTAGATTGGCCTAAATCTAAACCTACACCAATCTCTTTGTTGAACGATAAAAAGACGTGGATTGTTTATGCGAATGTATTGGTAATTTGATTCGGGGCACCTTACCACTATCAGCTGCAGAAACAAGACGTTTACGATCAAAGTCAACCTTAATTAGACGTCTGGGCACTCCCAAAACACCTTGGAAAACCCGTAAGAGATTACTTCAACAACACGGTAAAGGATTGTGGAAACCTGTCTTTCATCCTTTGCTCAACAAATTAAAACAGCGATGAAGTTTACACGAAAAATGAGATTGGTCCCAGCAGATGAACCTGAGAAGATTGTGACGGTTAAACCTTACGAACCCGTGTACGATCAAAATCCAGTTAAAGAAGCTTTAGAAGAATTAAGTCAAGAAATGCAACGTTTACTCAAGTCCAATACTTCAGACGATATTAAAATGGATCAATATGGTTAAATGTTGCAGCGATATCGAATACTACAAAATAAAAGACATGCACGAACCATACCCGAGACAACAAACAACAAACCTGACGACATCGCTTCCGTGGAAAAACCTGATATTTTATCTTCGGTACCTAAAACATACCAAGGCCGAGCTCGTATGTTATTAGAGCATTTGGAAAAGAAAACACCCTACTCTTGGAATGACAAGTACGAATTGACCCATGGCGGTGAGGTAATGAAAGACACGAACGTAGTGGATATCGTCAATGATTTCATTCGTAACCGCAAGACAAATATTACCCCTTTTGGTTGGGAAGCCGTCATGAGAAGTTTGAGAGAATCAAATATACCTCGAGAAGCCATTGGAAACGATCGTCGATGGGAATTGTTTTCGACACCTCAAACACAATCATCTCCGCCCACTTTTGAAACGCCCAAGAAACGCACAAGTAAAAAGCAACAGAGGAAAGAAAGAAAATGGCTATCTTTTGACAGCCTATAAAAGAAGCTCACAAACATTAACGGGTCAAAGATGAAGAAGCTAGCACAAGTCTATTATGATCCGGCGCATCCCGCAGGATTTAGTGGCGCTCAGAAACTGGCCAAGGCTACTGGAGTGCCATTAGAGAAAGTCAAAACCTGGTTAGCGGGTCAACAGACTTATACTTTACACAAACCTCTCAAGAAAAAATTCAAACGAACACCTACGTTAGTAGCAGGTATCGATCACCAGTGGCAAGCCGATTTGAGTGATTTGAGTAGCCTCGCCAAGAAAAACAATGGTTATCGCTTTTTGTTGTGTGTGATTGATGTGTTTTCCAAATATGCTTGGGTCATACCCATCAAAGACAAGAAAGGTGAAACGTTGGTTCGGGCTTTCCAAACAATTAAGGACAAAACACCTTTAAGATTGCAAACAGATAAAGGTACAGAATTTTTAAACAGAAAATTTCAAACTTATCTCAAGAAGAAAAAAATTCACTTTTTCGTGACACACAATGCCGAAACCAAAGCCAGTGTGGTGGAGAGATTTCAACGTACCTTAAAGCAACGAATGTGGCGATATTTCACGTACAAGAAAACGGAACGTTACATTGATGTTTTGGACAAGTTGGTAGAAGGTTACAATGCAGCCGTGCATCGCACTATTGGAATGGCACCTAAAGATGTCACTGTTCAAAACGAATGGTTGGTTAGTCAACGATTGCCTCGGGAAACATCCAAGAAAAAACGCGACATTACATCAATGGTACGGTTAGCCCTCGACAAACAGAAAGCTTTTGATAGGGGATACTGGCCAAATTGGACTTTGGAAACTTTTCAAGTCAAACCCAGTGTAGGATCCCGTTATAAATTAATTGATGGTGAAATGTTGGAAGGATCGTTTTATCCCGAAGAATTGCAAGAAGTGAAAGAAGACAAAGACGAGGCTTACGTGATTGAAAAAATCATAGAACGACGAGGTAAAAACGTACTCGTCAAATGGAAAGATTACCCTGCTAGTTTCAATTCCTGGATTCCTGAATCGACCGTGGAGTATAAATAGAAGTAACCAACTACAGGCGAGATACATCATGCAAGACGAATCCACATCGACAACATCGATTCGATCCAGATCCTGGGCGTGTTTAGGAAGTCGCGTGCCTCAGGCTGAAATTGTATTTTTCTGTCAAGTGATATTGGTCTACATTGTCGCGGGTATTGCGTTGTCGCAACTCGCTCTGAAACCCGAAGGACCTCAAACCACGTTGTGGACGGCTTTGTTATCCAGTAGTTTGGGTTATTTACTGCCATCACCCCAACTGAAGAAAAATGAACGATTTTTATCTCACCCTGCCTAGTGACAGTTCCATTGGAATGTTTCCGGACAACAGCCTTTCGACGTATCGCACTCATTTAACTCCCCCCATTCATTTTAATCACCAAGAATGGGAAGTAGGTCTGGCAGCCTTGGCCTTCCCAACAGATTGGTACAACCTTACGGAGAAAGACAACAAACTCAGACTGAAAGTTTTTTCATGGAAAATTGTTCCAGGAATGGAAACCATCAAGTGTGTGAGTGACAAATGGTTGGAACCTCCCGAGTGCACCACTGTTCCTAACAATGATGAAGGTTCGACTGAAGTGGAAACGCATATGGAAACCAACACTTACAGAAATGTGGAACAGTTGCTAAATGTATTGAACGTGACCATGCATGGATTATGGAAATGCAATGAAATACAAGAAATCATTCATCGAAAACCATTTCGATTGGATCCCAACATCAAAGAATTGACACCCCTGGAAAAAAACGAACAAGAAGAGTACGAAAATCGTATGAAATTATCCAATCAAGCCGAAAAACAACCCTATGCAACCTTTAAATTGGATTCATTAAACCAAAGAATATATTTATCTTTCGACTCTTCAGATGCCATCAACTTTCTACGTATGTTACCCGCAATCAGTTTCCAAATTGAAGGACCCATGGTTGGTATGTTAGGATGGCCTGACTTTTCGCAAGAATTTCAGTTGGATAAATTATGTCGACGAAACATCCGCGATGCCAAAATTACTGCTCCCTTTCAGCCTGCTGTGGATATGGCCTTTGATATGTTTTACTTGTATTCGGATATTGTGGAACCACAGCGTGTTGGTGATGCGGTGACTCCGATCTTGGATGTGTTTCACAGTAAATCAGGATACTTTCGTCCATCAGCCATACATTACGTTCCGATCAAGTACGACCGCCTGACGGCCATCGGCATGTATATAAGGACCGGACAAGGAAGGCCCGTACCATTTGTGCGAGGAAAAGTGGTGGCCAAGCTTCACTTTAGAAAGAGAAAATGACATTGTTGGGAAGAGGTAACATTCGAGTGTATCGTGGAGGTGTACTCAGACAACGAGGGTCCGGATTTTTGTCCGGTTTAATGAACATGGTCAAAAAAGGGGCTGTGATGGCAGGCAAATCTTTATGGAGTGCGGGTAAACAGGCTATAAATGATAATCTCCCACAAGTTGGAAAAGAGGTGTTGAAAGTTGTCCAAGGCAAAGAAACCGTCAAGGGTGGATTGAAAAACATTGTTCAAGATGCCGTCAAACCTGCTTTGAAATCCACGGTGTCGGAAACTTTGAAGAATGTTTTCGGAGGTATAAAAGACCGACAACCACCACGAAAGCGGACAAAGTCATCTGCAGCTCGTTCTGTCAACATCAAACGAAAGAGAAGAAAGAAAGATATCTTCGATCATGACTTCAATGATGCGTAATGATTCCTGTCTCTGTGCTCCTGATGAATTACAACAACTGTTTACCGTTCCTGACACTCAAACAGCCGTTACCAAAGTAACCAAAGTTCGCAAATATCCACTGACCAGCGATTTGAACCATGATGGTCCCTTGGAATTTTTTATTCCTAATTCAAGTACAGATTTCATCGACTTGGCCAACATTAGTTTGTACCTGAAGTTGAAAGTAGTCAAAGAAGATGGGACGAATGTCGGTGCGAATAAAAAAGTCGGACCCGTCAACAATTTCTTTCACTCTTTGTTGAAAGATGTGAAAATGCGCCTAGGAAAAGATTCCGACACGTTGGTGACTGCGTCCTTACCCAATTATCCCTACAGAGCTTACTTGGAAAATTTGCTGAGTTTTGGTCGTGGGGCCAAAAACAACCAACTCAATCAACAAGTCATGTGGGAGAAAGACACGGCAGACCAATTAGATAGTACACAAGCCGTTCAAACGGGAGCTGGTGATGCCATCGTACCCGTTGTTAACCATGGTTTGGGAGAAAGAAGAAAAAAGATGGGTGAAAGTTCAGAGTTTGAATTGCAGTCCCGACTACATGTGGATTTGTGTTTACAAGATCGTTATTTAATAGATGGTGTGGATGTTCGCATCCAGTTGGAAAGACAACAACCAAAATTTTATTTGATGTGGAACGAAAACAATGAAACGTACAAAGTGGAATTGATCAAAGCCTATTTGGAAGTACCTTTTGTTACGTTGGCACCATCAACCTACACGCGCATTGCTGAACAACTACAATCGAACAACGCCAAATATCCACTCAAGCGAGTAGTCGTCAAAGACATCAGCATACCAAGTCGTCGACGTTTTCACGTTTTGGATAATTTATTCATCAACGAAGTCTTGCCTAAACGTCTCATTTTGGGTTTGGTGGAGAACGATTCTTACGACGGCAATTCCATCAAGAATCCATTCAAGTTCCATCATCATCGACTAGAATACATCAAACTGATGAAAAATGGCGATGTGGTGGAAGAATATTTCATGGATTTTCCTAACAAACAAGCCACAACACCGTATTTAGATTTGATGAAAAGAGTAGGAATACTCAACAGCAAAGAAGATTTGGATATGTCTTACAACGACTATATTAAAGGCTACACTCTTTTTGGTTTTGATTTAACCAATGACCACGGAGCAGATCAAGTCAATTTTCACCCCAAGTCGTCTGGAAGTTTGTCTTTGGAATTGAGATTCGAAAACGCTCCACCGAATCCACTTAATTTGCTATTGTTTGCTGAATACGACAATGTCTTGGAAATCGACGTCAACCGCCAAATTTTGGTGGATTGGTAAACCTTTGTATACTGCACAGTTGGAGGAAGGATTGAGTTGTCATATCCCTGAACAATTTGGCGGTGTCCTGGCTAGAAATCAATTACAAACGTTAAAACCAAACCGCTATCCCATGGCATACGTCGTTAACACCGATGACGAAGACCAGCCTGGAAAACATTGGACCGTGTTTGTGTGCGAAGAAAACCATTGTGATTTCTTTGATTCGTATGGATGTCCCCCAGAACTGTATGGAAAAGATTTTGCCGACTTTGCTCAACGTCAAGGACCGGTACGACACAACTCCCAATGGATTCAAGGACTCCAAAGTGTTGTGTGTGGTCATTATTGCCTGTTTTACCTGTGTCATAGATTCCACGTACCCACACCAAAAGTCTTGTCGGTGTTTAAATCGAATCTGACTGAAAATCATCGTTTAGTACATGCTTGGACCCATGACCATTTTCCCTGTTTAAGATTTGAGGATGGCCAAACTTGTCGAAGATTTATGGATGTAAATACGTTATAGTTATTGTTAAATTCTACGTTATAGTTATTGTTAAATTCTTTAGTTTATTATGTTATTATTGTTCATTGTTAATTGATTATAGTTGAATAAAGTTTTAAAAAAATACCACGTGATCTTTTTTATCCAATCCAAATCCCTTTCCCGTTGGCAGCCTATAAAATCGCAGCCATTTGTCTTTGGCCATTCATTTGCACCATGGCAGCCCAACCTATGATTGTTGTGCAACTTATGGAAGTAGATGACAGTCCTGTTAAAATATTTACCCGCAATGGTAAAACTGTCATCATCAAACCGATGACATCTACCTTTTGGAAGAGTCGGCGGTGAACGAGACGCCTCGAAGGCGGAGAATCACTCCCGAGCTGTTAGCCAGCATCCGTCAGAGGCTCCGTCACAGAGTTCGTCGAAGACTCTTCTAAAGGAGTGTTTAAAAAATAAAACAGCCCTTTTCAGGGCTACCTAATCAAAATAAAAGAGTTCCCTTTTCCTTGGGTTTTTCCCTTGAGATTTCCTCTTGGGATTTCCCCTTGGGATTTCCCATGACGTCATCGTCAAACTGGGATTCCCGTGGGGTTTCCCCAATGACGTCATCTCCCTAGCAACCAAAGTCACGCATGCGCATCCTAAAACCGGATATGACGTCATCCTTAGCAACCACTATGACGTCATCCGTTGCCTAGCAACCAAATTACCTGAACCTACGCCCTTACTACTCAACAACTATCTCTTCACCTCTCTTGGAGTTACCTCCAATGTGCAATTTATCGATACCCAGATTATGCCAGAGATCATCGTCGGCTAATTTCCTTATCGATGTATATCACGATTATCTATTATACTTATTTATATATTTACGAGCTATAGTGGTCAATTGTATGAATGAGGTGAATATGACGTCCAGGGCAATTGTATGAATGAATTAAATTTTCTTAAATGGCTATTTTTCAGGGGGGGGGGGGGGGAGGCAATACATAGATAGATAGTTAGATAGAAAGATAGATATTTATTGTATTGTTCGCCCTTTTTGGGCAGCATACATCATGATACAAGATAATACATAATAAGTGATACAAATATGACACACTGACATCAATTAATAGTTATACAAAAAATATAGTGTATACATAAACAAGTTTGAAAAAAGCAACATCATAACAAAATAATGCATCAACGAATATACACCATATGTGGAGATAAGTTTTAGAAACAAAATATTTATAAATTTATGCAACAGCCTGACGGACTATATCAAGCAAATTAATACTATCTTATTTTAAGTCTAAAAAGACTCTCACATGCTAAGTTAACATAAAAGAATAAAATATCAAAGGAATATAAGCAATATATATCAATAATTCTGTTGTAATTCGTTTACATATAATATTATAATACAGAAAACCTATTTATTTCTGGATTCTAGTGCGTAATAAATAAATTTAGAAACAGCTAGAGCCAAACTGTAATTTAGCGGATTAAAAAGAACATGAAATGACAAAGGAATATTTAAATGTGAAATGGTAGAAGTGATATATTTTTCTCTTAGGGTATTGTATTTAGGACATATCAGGAGGAAATGGTATTCATCTTCAACCAAGGATAAATCACATTGTTGGCATGTGCGTTTATCAACAGGAATTTGTCTGTACCGACCTCTCTCAATTTCTAATTGATGTGTACTTAGTCTCAATGAAGTCAATGCGGTTTTGTATTTGGGATTTTTGATATGCTTTAGATAATGAGTTGGATTAGAAATAAAGGGTTTGACAGAACCGTATGTTCTCAATTTATTGTGAGGGCTGTTGATTGAGTCATGATAAATTAAAGAATGAAAAGAATTTTGTAAAGAGAGCTTAATTTGTTTGGGTGAGAAATTTATGGGGTCAATATTAAAATTGTTAAGGAGGGTGAAGACAGCATTTGTCCAAGAAAATGTTGGTTGACTTGAAGCAAAGTTCAAATCCTCATTAAAAGCTGCATTTAATAAGGGGTTATTTTGAAGAGTGGAGTTATCAAGAAATCTTTTGAAATACATAATCATTCTGTGGTAAATATCTAATTGTAAGGGAAATATTGATAATTCTGATAGACATCCAATGTTTGACGCCTTTTTAGGTATACTTAGTATGGACTTAGCTGTACGTATAGCGATTGTATTGTGATCTAATTTGTCCCAATTGTTAAACATGATCTTTTTACTATGAACTAAATGCAGACCCCAAACATCAGATGCATACATTGCTATTTGTTTGACAATGCTGTTATATAGTTTTAAAAGAGTAGAGGTTGGAAGATGATCAGTGGTACTTATTTTTTGTCTTACACTAAACCAAGCTCGCGTAGCTTTTTTACTTAGCTCGGTTATAGCGCATTTAGAAGTCGAGTTGTTTGATATACAAAGGCCTAAATAAGTATAAGAGGAGACTGCATTGTTTTCTAACTGTTTATTGCAGGGCGTTCGTAAAACAAACGCCCTGCATTGTTTTCTAACTGTTTATTTGCAGGGCGTTCGTAAAAGAACGCCCTGCATTGTTTTCTAACTGTTTATTTTTTTTTTTTCTTCATCCCAGGAGCTTTGTTCTCGGAAACGGCAACGGGTACGGCAAAACGGATTTCACCATGTTTTCTAACCTGTGGAGAATTGTGGAATGAATGTAAAACGAAAATTTTCTGAGCAACATGAAGCGACGTTAGCAACAAACAGAAAATCGCCTCTAGAGGGCATGTTTATCAACCGATTTTGATCGGGTTTCTTTCATCGTATTTCTTGTAACAAAGGGCAAATGATAGCAGTTAAAAATTTTCGATTTTCGAAATTCGTTGCATACTTTTTTTTGCCAAAATTAATCGAAAAATACTATTTCGGTTGTTATTTGGTGGATTGACTTGAAACTTACATGGTGTAGACCGCCAGCAAAGTGGAATAAAAGCACACATTCAAATTTTTTTCATTACTTCCGGTTTCGATGTTAGTACTTCCGGTGGCGTCACTTCCGGTTGAATTGATTTATGTCAAAAGTAACATATGCATTATATTACCAGCCTTAATACAAACCTTTTAAACTAAAAAAAATTGTACCAGAAGTAACATGTTTGTCGCCATATTGGTTTGCCTCATTTTTGCCCAAATCGATTCCCAGAATTCATTTTTAATCCGATTTGCGTAACGTTTGTGTCAAACGATCTGTTTATTGTTTGTCTACAAATGATAGGAAGCATAATTTTGATTTTCGGTTTTGCCTTTTTTGTACGACCGGATTGTTTTTTTCAAAGTTTGAAGGCGTATATCTCATGACCTTGACCTTTGATGACCTTCATATTTACTGTGATGATAATTTACTATGAAAATTTACTATCCGATTTTCATCAAACTTGGTATGTATGTGTATAATCAAATTCTAAAGTTGATGGAATTATCGAATTTGCCAAGTGCGCATGCGCATTGCCAACTTTCTTATTTACTATCCGATTTTCATCAAACTTGGTATGTATGCGTATAATCAAATTCTAAATTTGATGGAATTATCGAATTTGCGTAGTGCGCATGCGCATTGCCAATTTTCTTATTTACTATCCGATTTTCATCAAACTTGGTATGTATGTGTATAATCAAATTCCAAATTTGATGGAATTATCGAATTTGAGTAGTGCGCATGCGCATTGCCAACTTTCTTATTTCTTATCCGATTTTCACCAAACTTGGTATGTATGTGTATAAACAAATTCTAAATTTAATGGAATTATCGAATTTGCGAAGTGCGCATGCGCATTGCCAACTTTCTTATTTATTATCCGATTTTCATCAAACTTGGTATTTATGTGTATAATTAAATTCTAAATTTGATGGAATTATCGAATTTGCGTAGTGCGCATGCGCATTGCAAACTTTCTTATTTATTATCCGATTTTCATCAAACTTGGTATGTATGTGTAGAATCATATTCTAAATTTGATGGAATTATCGAATTTGAGTAATGCGCATTGTCAACCTTCTTATTTCTTTTCCGATTTTTATAAAACTTGGTATGTATGTGTATAATCAAATTCTAAATTTGATGGAATCATCGAATTTGCCTAGTGCGCATGCGCATTGCCAACTTTCCTATTTACTATCCGATTTTCATCAAACTTGGTATGTATGTGTATAATCAAATTCTAAATTTGATGGAATTTTCTAATTTGCTTAATGCGGATGCGCATTGCCAACTTTCTTATTTACTATCCGATTTTCATCAAACTTGGTGTGTATGTGTATAATCAAATTCTAAATTTGATGGAATTATCGAATTTGAGTAGTGCGCATGCGCATTGTCAACTTTCTTATTTCTTTTCCGATTTTCATAAAACTTGGTATGTATGTGAATAATCCAATTCTAAATTTGATGGAAATAATGAATTTTTGTTGTGCGCATGCGCATTACCAACTTTCTTATTTCTTATTGGAATTTCACCAAACTTGGTATGTATGTGTATAATCCAATTCTAAATTTGATGGAAATATTGAATTTTTGTTGAGCGCATGTAAATTACCAACTTTTTTATTTCTTATCCGGATTTCATCAAACTTATTCTTTATTAATTGACAAATATTCTTTTATTCCTAGTAAATGTTTTTTAAACTCCATGCACTTTTGGATATTTGCATTTAGAGATGCAGAAAGGTATTTACATAAAGTAATTGCAATAGACCATCTTCGTATGTACCTGAATGTCGTAAACGCCCTGCACCAGTACTGTTATTAGAACATTTCTAGTTTTTTTTTTCTTCATCCCGGGAGCTTAGTTCTCGGAAACGGCAACGGGTACGGCAAAACGGATTTCACCATGTTTTCTAACTTGTGGAGAATTGTGGAATGAAAGAAAAACGAAAATTTTCTGAGCAACATGAAGCGACGTTAGCAACAAACAGAAAATCGCCTCTAGATTGGTTTATCAACCGATTTTGATCGGGTTTCTTTCATCGTATTTCTTGTAACAAAGGGCAAATGATAGCAATTAAAAATTTTCGATTTTCAAAAATTCGTTGCATACTTTTTTTTGCCGAAATTAATCGAAAAATACTATTTCGGTTGTTGATTGGCGGATTGACTTGAAACTTACATGGTGTAGACCGCCAGCAAAGTGGAATAAAAGCACACATTCAAAATTTTTTCATTACTTCCGGTTTCGATGTTAGTACTTCCGGTGGCGTCACTTCCGGTGGAATTGATTTATGTCAAAAGTAACATATGCATTATATTACCAGCCTTAATGCAAACCTTTTAAACTAAAAAAAATCGTACCAGAAGTAACATGTTTGTCGCCATATTGGTTTGCCTCATTTTTGCCCAAATCGATTCCCAGAATTCATTTTTAATCCGATTTGCGTAACGTTTGTGTCAAACGATCTGTTTGATGTTTGTCTACAAATGATAGGAAGCATAATTTTGATTTTCGGTTTTGCCTTTTTTGTACGACCGGATTGTTTTTTTCAAAGTTTGAAGGCGTATATCTCATGACCTTGACCTTTGATGACCTTCATATTTACTGTGATGATAATTTGTGACCTTGTCTATCTGATGACCTTTTGACCTTTGGGGTCAGATACCTA
>NW_008708133.1:377346-448625 GCF_000327385.1 Lottia gigantea | reverse complement strand
TTACATAGGTTTATCTTTTGTGATAAAATACGCTAAAATGTTCTATTTTTTAATTGTAAAAATACCCGAAACCGTTGTTTCTTAATTCACCGATATCTGTCAATCAAGTTCACCGACCCACCCCTAACAATATAGTTTTATAAATAGACAGTCTTATTTGGATGATAGAATTATCAAATATTTATTATTCCATTGAAATATTAACAACAATTGTAAATTTAAATAAATTGTAAAATTAGATTAGACTCTAGGTAAAAAAACTTGGGTCAATCCTTGTTTTCGTTTTCGATGTATTCATACGCCTTATTGTCACGTGACAAAGTACAGTTATTGGAAAATAAACGCCGGTTTGGCTAACTGGTTTATTGAAGGGAGTGATAGTAGAAATGTAAATATTATTAGATAAATCGGCTAATTAGATTAACCTGGCTGTCAACCCCAACAGAAATCAAATTTTAAGTTGTTTTAAAGATACCCTCCCTTTTATATTTCTTAAAAATGATTTTTGTCCAGTTATGGTATAAAATTAAGCTCTGGGGTGGATTGAATCATGCCATATTGTAGTTTAAGCTCACGGCAGCATATTGAAGGTATACCTCCACTTAATTTACCAACTTTCTCATTTCTTATCCGATTTTCTTGGTATGTATGTGTATAATTAAATTCTAAATTTGATGGAATTATCGAATTTGCGTAGTGCGCATGCGCATTGCCAACTTTCTTATTTACTATCCGATTTTCATCAAACTTGGTATGTATGTGTTTAATCAAATTCTAAATTTGATGGAAATATCGAATTTGCGTAGTGCACATGCGCATTGCCAACTTTCTTATTTACTATCCGATTTTCACCAAACTTGGTATGTATGTGTATAATCAAATTCTAAATTTGATGGAAATATCGAATTTGCGTAGTGCGCATGTGCATTGCCAACTTTCTTATTTACTATCCGATTTTCATCAAACTTGGTATGTATGCGTATAATCAAATTCTAAATTTGATGGAATTATCGAATTTGCGTAGTGCGCATGCGCATTGCCAACTTTCTTATTTACTATCCGATTTTCATCAAACTTGGTATGTATGCGTATAATCAAATTCTAAATTTGATGGAAATATCGAATTTGCGTAGTGCGCATGCGCATTGCTTACTTTCTTATTTACTATCCGAATTTCATCAAAATTGGTATGTATGTGTATAATCAAATTCTAAATTTGGTGGAATTATCCAATTTGAGTAGTGCGCATGCGCATTGCCAACTTTCTTATTTCTTATCCTATTTTCACCAAACTTAGTATGTATGTGTATAATCCAATTCTAAATTTGATGGAAATATTGAATTTGCGTTGTGCGCATGCGCATTACCAACTTTCTTATTTCCTATTCGAATTTCACCAAACTTGATATGTATGTGTATAATCCAATTCTAATTTTAATGAAAATATTGATTTTTTGTTGTGCGCATGCGCATTCTAAATTTGTTGGAAATATTGAATTTTTGTTCTGCGCATGCGCATTACCAAATTTATTATTTCTTAACCGGATTTCATCAAACTTGGTCTTTATTAATTGACAAATATTCTATTATTCCTAGTCAATATACTTTAAACTCCAACCACTTTTGGATGTTTGCATTTAGAGATGCAGAAACGTATTTACATCTATGTAATTGCAATAGACCATCTTCGTATGTACCGAATGTCGTAACCCGCCCTGCATCAGTACTGTTATTAGAACAGTTCTAGTTTTTTTTTTTCTTCATCCCGGGAGCTTAGTTCTCGGAAACGGCAACGGGTACGGCAAAACGGATTTCACCATGTTTTCTAACCTGTGGAGAATTGTGGAATGAATGTAAAACGAAAATTTTCTGAGCAACATGAAGCGACGTTAGCAACAAACAGAAAATCGCCTCTAGAGGACATGTTTATCAACCGATTTTGATCGGGTTTCTTTCATTGTATTTCTTGTAACAAAGGGCAAATGACAGCAGTTAAAAAATTTTCGATGTTCGAAAATTCGTTGCATACTTTTTTTTGTCGAAATTAATCGAAAAATACTATTTCGGTTGTTATTTGGCGGATTGACTTGAAACTTACATGGTGTAGACCGCCAGCAAAGTGGAATAAAAGCACACATTCAAAATTTTTTCATTACTTCCGGTTTCGATGTTAGTACTTCCGGTGGCGTCACTTCCGGTGGAATTGATTTATGTCAAAAGTAACATATGCATTATATTACCAGCCTTAATACAAACCTTTTAAACTAAAAAAAATCGTACCAGAAGTAACATGTTTGTCGCCATATTGGTTTGCCTCATTTTTGCCCAAATCGATTCCCAGAATTCATTTTTAATCCGATTTGCGTAACGTTTGTGTCAAACGATCTGTTTAATGTTTGTCTACAAATGATAGGAAGCATAATTTTGATTTTCGGTTTTGCCTTTTTTGTTCGACCAGATTGTTTTTTTCAAAGTTTGAAGGCGTATATCTCATGACCTTGACCTTTGATGACCTTCATATTTACTGTGATGATAATTTGTGACCTTGTCTATCTGATGACCTTTTGACCTTTGGGGTCAGATATCTATTTCCGATTTTAAAGGGGTCTAAATATGGACCATTTTGAGCCTTTAAAATGCTATATCTCGGTCCCTAATAGAGATATGGCAATAATTCTTTCGATTTTGTAATGTAGAGATTCTCAGCTTTCCATGCAAATTCAAAACTCCATTCACTTAACATGGGGTTATTATTAGATAAATCGGCTAATTAGATTAATCTGGCTGTCAACCCCAACAGAAATCAAATTTTAAGTTGTTTTAAAGACACCCTCCCTTTTATATTTTTTAAAAATGATCTTTGTCCAGTTATGGTATAAAATTAAGCTCTCACGTGGATTGAATCATGTCATATTTTAGTTTAAGCTCACGGAAGCATATTGAAGGTATATCACCACTTAATTTACCAACTTTCTCATTTCTTATCCGATTATCATTAAACTTGGTATGTATGTGTATAACTAGATTTTAAATTTGATGGAATTATCGAATTTGCGTAGTGCGCATGCGCATTGCCAACTTTCTTATTTACTATCCGATTTTCATCAAACTTGGTATGTATGTGTATAATCAAATTCTAAATTTGATGGAATTAACGAATTTGCGTAGTGCGCATGCGCATTGCCAACTTTCTTATTTATTATCCAATTTTCGTCAAACTTGGTATGTATGTGTATAATCAAATTCTAAATTTGATGGAATTATCGAATTTGCGTAATGCGCATGCGCATTGCCAACTTTCTTATTTACTATCCGATTTTCATCAAACTTGGTATGTATGTGTATAATCAAATTCTAAATTTGATGGAATTATCGAATTTAAGTAGTGCGCATGCGCATTACCAACTTTCTTATTTCTTATCCGATTTTCATCAAACTTAGTATGTATGTGTATAAACAAATTCTAAATTTGATGGATTTATCGAATTTGCGAATTGCGCATGCGCATTGCCAACTTTCTTATTTATTATCCGATTTTCATCAAACTTGGTAGGTATGTGTATATAGTCAAATTCTAAATTTGATGGAATTATCGAATTTGCGTAGTGCGCATGCGCATTGCCAACTTTCTTATTTATTATCCGATTTTCATCAAACTTGGTATGTATGTGTATAATCAAATTCTGAATTTGATTGAATTATCGAATTTGAGTATTGCATGCGCATTGCCAACCTTCTTATTTCTTTTCCGATTTTCATAAAACTTGGTATGTATGTGAATAATTCAATTCTAAATTTAATGGAAATATTGAATTTTTGTTGTGCGCTTGCGCATTACCGACTTTTTTATTTTTTTATCCGAATTTCACCAAACTTGGTATGTATGTGTTTAATTCAATTCTAAATTTGATGGAAACATTTAATATTTGTTGAGCGCATGTACATTACAAACTTTCTTATTTCTTATCCGGATTTCATCAAACTTATTCTTTATTAATTGACAAATGTTCTTTTATTCCTAGTAAATATACTTTAAACTCCAGTCACTTTTGGATATTTGCATTTAGAGATGCAGAAAGGTATTTACATAAAGTAATTGCAATAGACCATCTTCGTATGTACCTGAATGTCGTAACCCGTCCTGCATCAGTACTGTTATGAGAACAGTTCTAGTTTTTTCGAAATGTCAATTATTCTTAGATATAGGCGACGATGTGCATAAATATATTTTGGATCTTTTTTGCAAAACCGGAAGTGCCACAGTTCAATATATGGAAGAATAGATAATCGGCTCTAGAAGTCGTATTTTTCGGTCGATTTTCTTTGGGTTTGCATTTTTGGAATCTACTGTTAAAATCTGAAAGAATAGCAGTTTCAAAATTTCAAAATTCGAAAATTTGTCGCAGACATTTTTTTTGCCAAATTTTGCATTTTTTTCATTTTTTTTGCTTTTTGTCTGATTAATCTGAAAAAAATTGAGCAAAGACAGTTTAAGAATGTAAACAAAATGGTACAGTCAAATTTTCAATTTCACTTCCGGTTTAAACAGGAAAACGATGTTCACTTCCGGTTGAATATCTTCCGGTGTAATTTGTATAGGACAAAAGTTTTTATGCTGATAGGTAGACAAAGTTATGACAAAAAAACGAAGAAAAAAAAATCCGGAACAGACGTGAAACTTTGGCCGCCATTTTGATTTTTCTGAAATGATTCGATTTTTATTCAGACATAATGGCTTATCCGATTTAAATGATTTTGGTGTCAAATGAAAGAAGATAAAAAAAAACATGACATTAGGAAGCCGTTTTTCGATTCTCAATTTTGCTTTTTTGCAACATCCGGTTGAATTTTTTCAAAGTTTGAAGGGTCATATCTCGTGATCTTGAACTTTGATGACCTTGACCTTCATAAGGTCAAAGGTCATTGACCTTAGCTATCAGTTAATACTTTGACATTTGACCTCCGACATGTACTTCCGGTTTTATAGCTGTCCGAAAACAGCCAAATTCGCAACTTTGGACTGCTCTAGCACGTGACCTAATTAACCTAGAGGGTTAATTTTTTCGGATTCTTAATGTGCTTTTCATGCTCTTTCAAATGATTTATAACAATCGTTTTTTAAAGCAAAATTGAAATTCGTGAATTTTTCAAATTTGAGTTTTTTTTTTACAATATTTCTGTTTCTTTGAGCTTGGTGTGTATATATCTTATGACCTATTTTATGTAGAACATTGAAACTTGGAACACAACAAGACAATTTAAATATAAATTAACCTATGACAAAAAAGTTGAGGTGGGCGTGGCACATCCGGGTTGAATTACTAATTGTTTACATTTTGAGAAAGGGGCATAACTCGCATAGGATACATTTGTTCAAAAAGGAACTTTGCACACAATTACCTCATTATTTTGGCCAGTTTGTGTTAATAGGTCAATTGTTTCAGCTTTATAGTTCCAAAAAAGGAACGGGTTTTGAAATTTCCATATTTTCAATTTTCTATTTTGACCTTTATTGACTCTTGTTGACCTATATCTTTTGACCTGTATGATGTAGAAGCTTTAAATTTAGAACACAACTTAACATTCAGAATATCAATTAACCTATGCAAAAGAAATTGAGGTGGGCCTAGCACATCCGGGTTAAATTACTCATTATTGACAATTTTGGCAAGGGACATAACTCACAACGTATACATTTGTTCAAAACTTTGCATACAATTACTTCATACGTTGAGCCATGTTTTCTTGAAAGTTCGATTGTTTCAGCTTTATAGTTCAAAAAAAGGAACAGCTTTTGAAAATTCAAAATTTTCAATTTTTGACCTTGACCTTTTTTGACCCTGATTTTTGTAGGATTAAAGGTCATTCACATTGGCTATCTATTTATACTTTTATATTTGCTGTCCTATCTCAACTTCCGGTTTTATAGCCGTATATATTTAAAAATTTTGATGACTTTTATCTCGTAACCTTGACCTTTGTTGACCGTCTCCCTTTCAATGTCAAATGTCATTGACCTTGGCTATCTTCTGATACTTTCATTTGTGCGGTCTGTCTACTTCCGTTATAACAATCTTCCAAAGAATTCTTCTCAACTTTAGACTGCTCTTGCGCGTGATGTAATTATCGTAGAAGGTTGATTTTTTCAGAGTCTTTTGCAATTTGCTACATTTGCAAAGTCCCACTCTGTGCCACGTGTGGCTCTAGTTTTTTTTTTTCGATTTTACACACCTTCCTGAGCTTAGACTACAATAGTTGCAGCAACCATTCAACATTCACGAACCTTAGATATAGGCGACGATGTGCATAAATATATTTTGGATCTTTTTTGCAAAACCGGAAGTGCCACAGTTCAATATGTGCTAGAATAGATAATCGGCTCTAGAAGTCGTATTTTTTGGTCGATTTTCTTTGGGTTTGCATTTTTGGAATCTACTGGCAAAATCTAAAAGAATAGCAGTTTCGAAATTTCAAAATTCGAAAATTTGTCGCAGACATTTTTTTTGCCAAATTTTGCATTTTTTTCATTTTTTTGCTTTTTGTCTGATTAATCTGAAAAAAATTGAGCAAAGACAGTTTAAGAAAGTAAACAAAATGGTACAGTCAAATTTTCAATTTCACTTCCGGTTTAAACAGGAAATCGATGTTCACTTCCGGTTGAATATCTTCCGGTGTAATTTGTATAGGACAAAATATTTTATGCTGATAGGTAGACAAAGTTATGACAAAAAAAAATGAAGAAAAAAAAATCCGGAACAGACGTGAAACTTTGGCCGCCATTTTGATTTTTCTGAAATGATTCGATTTTTATTCAGACATAATGGCTCATCCGATTTAAATGATTTTGGTGTCAAATGAAAGAAGATAAAAAAAAAACATGACATTAGGAAGCCGTTTTTCGATTCTCAGTTTTGCTTTTTTGCAACATCCGGTTGAATTTTTTCAAAGTTTGAAGGGTCATATCTCGTGATCTTGAACTTTGATGACCTTGACCTTCATAAGGTCAAAGGTCGTTGACCTTAGCTATCAGTTAATACTTTGACATTTGACCTCCGACATATACTTCCGGTTTTATAGCTGTCCGAAAACAGCCAAATTCGGAACTTTGGACTGCTCTAGCACGTGACCTAATTAACCTAGAGGGTTAATTTTTTCGGATTCTTAATGTACTTTTCATGCTCTTTCAAGTGATTTATAACAATCGTTTTTTAAAGCAAAATTGAAATTCAAATTTGAGGTTTTTTTTACAATATTTCTGTTTCTTTGAGCTTGGTGTGTATATATCTTATGCCTATTTTATGTAGAACATCCGGGTTGAATTACTAATTGTTTACATTTTGGGAAAGGGGCATAACTCGCATAGGATACATTTGTTCAAAAAGGAACTTTGCACACAATTACCTCATTATTTTGGCCAGTTTGTGTTAATAGGTCAATTGTTTCAGCTTTATATTTCCAAAAAAGGAAGGGTTTTGAAATTTTCTATTTTGACCTTTATTGACTCTTGTTGACCTATATCTTTTGACCTGTATGATGTAGAAGCTTTAAATTTGGAACACAACATACATTCAGAATATCAATTAACCTATGCAAAAGAAATTGAGGTGGGCCTAGCACATCCGGGTTAAATTACTCATTATTGACAATTTTAGCAAGGGACATAACTCGCAACGTATATATTTGTTGAAAATGGAACTTTACTTCATCCGTTGAGCCACGTTGTCTTAGAAGTTCCACAGCTTTATAGCTCAAAAAAAGGAACAGGTTTTGAAAATTATGAATTTTCAATTTTTGACCTTGACCTTTTTTGATCCTGATTTTTGTAGGATCAAAGGTCATTCACATTGGCTATCTATTTATACTTTTATATTTGCTGTCCTATCTCAACTTCAAACCTTGACCTTTGTTGACCGTCTCCCTTTCAATGTCAAATGTCATTGACCTTGGCTATCTTCTGATACTTTCATTTGTGAGGTCTGTCTACTTCCGTTATAACAATCTTCCAAAAAATTCTTCTCAACTTTAGACTGCTCTTGCGCGTGATGTAATTATCGTAGAAGGTTGATTTTTTCAGAGTCTTTTGCATTTTGCTAGATTTGCAAAGTCCCACTCTGTGCCACGTGTGGCTCTAGTTTACTTTTGTATTTATTAATAATTGTTTTTAGAATAAAAATATTGTCAACGGTTCTGCGATTTTTTCGAAATCCATGCTGGGCTGTATCGATCATGTCATTTAGTTCCAAATAGTTAGTTATTCTTTTATTTATTATTGATAAGAATACCTTTTTGATAAACAACTACTTAAAGCGATACCACGATAATTATTCGTGTCATGTTTTTGACCTTTTTTGTAAACGGGTATTAGGAGAGATTCTGACCATGATGACGGAAATATACCGGTTGTAAGTATCAGATTAAATAATTTGTGATAGTGATCTTTCAAAGTATCTATAGAACTCATCAGCATTTCCTTTAAAATCATATCTGGGCCGGGTGATTTGTTCTTCCTCAGGCATTTAAAGGCAGTTTGTATTTCTTGATAACTTATTTCTTTATATAATTCCATATTTGGCACAACTTTTTTTTATAGATTTTATTGTCTAATTTTGATGTTACTTTACTCACCTCAAATAGTTTTTTGAAGTGACTTTGCCATTTATTTAGTGGAATGTTGTCATTGACCGAATCTGAGTCGTTTTTTTATTAATGAATTTACCAGCTTCCAATATTCTCTTGGATTATTGGATTGTAATCCATCTAGAAAAGTAGGACGTAAAACACCATTCATTTCATTTCATTCGTTGCTGTTATAATTGTGAATTTTAAATTGCAAATTTTTCAGTATTTATTTACATGATATTTAACAGTTGTTTGAAATAATGTTAACTTGAGTTTTATCCATAACGTGTATTTTGTATACTCACATTAATTCATTCTTATAGAAATTACTACCTCTTAGACTGGTCATAAAATTTAAACTCTCAAACTTGGTCAATGATAGTAAATATGCATCAGTTAAACTGACCAGGTCCAATGACTTGAGAATAGAATCTCTATACAAGACGGTATTATACATAAAATTGAAGGTGGATTCCGCTTTTTTTCGAATAACGTTTTCTTTATCAAAAACATCGTACATTTTACCT
Organism: Lottia gigantea; assembly: GCF_000327385.1. Lineage (NCBI taxonomy): Eukaryota > Metazoa > Mollusca > Gastropoda > Lottiidae > Lottia > Lottia gigantea. The sequence continues at coordinate 439,479 of NW_008708133.1, read as the reverse complement.
GAAAAAGTATGCTATTAATACCGACATGTATGTATCTACTTGAATATGTTTTAAAGGGGATGGAAATAGAGTCTAGTCATTCGAATGAGACAATAAACCGAGGCCCCGTGTGCTACAGGCTGTGCACATTACAAATCCCTCGACAATCGAAAAAGAGCAGGCTAATGCCGCAGCTGTCCTGACAAAATTTCCCTCATTGAACCCTACATGGCGTTGCCCGTCTTCATTTGCCTACATTGTGCAGAAAAGTAGGACGTAAAACTCCATTCATTTCATTCCATTTTAAAAGGGTTAATTAAAAACGGAAAGTAGGCCTACTAATTGTTAATTAAGCAATTTGACCTAGATTTAGTTGAAACTTTTTTTAACTAGTTTTGGTGTAAAGAAATTACCGGCTGGATTCTATGAGTTAAAACTTTCAGATACTTTAAAGGATACAATTCTCTAGATTGTTGTGTATAGTTTTCAAACAACGACAAAATCAGAAAGCCCCTTAAAATAATTAATTTAAAAAAGCTTCGAAATTACTTATCTTAATGAATTAATACTTAGTTTTATGGATTTATTGGAAGGGATTCTGTGGTATAGTTTTGATGAAAAAAAGACTCATATTGGCCAATTTGAACTTTTTGGCCATCCTAAGGTGTAGTATATCTTTTAAGGGACAGGTGCGCCATTTTGGGGGGTTGGTTTTAATCTTGGATACATCTAAATGATCTCCAGAAATACTAGAAATGTACGAAAATCGCATAGGCCAATTCCTTTAAAAATACTTTAAACTAGGAAATTTACTCACTTTTCCTATATTATATGTCTCTATATATCACAGAGTATCTTAAATTGACGAGTCGTCATTTTAACATACAATCGCGGATAATTCTGGACACACATAGATTTGAAGGCTCAATTTTTGACGGTGAGCTATGAACACTATTAGGCCTACTAATTGGCCTAGCTAAAAAAAATTCCCGTTTCTGAGACTAAAGTATGATAGGTAAAAAAAGGCGCACCTGTCCCATTTAAGGTTAGATCATAGTAGGTTAAATTTGCGTGGTAAAGAGGTGAACACGTTCGCGTAATATTTTCGTGGTTAAGATGTTGGGGGAGGGAACTATGCCTAGGACTTTTTAACCACGAAAACTTGTCGAATTCCAGCTTGTCCAAGATCTCAACAAATGATCGCACCAAATTTCATTCAAATCTAATAAAGATAGCTTGCCAGGCAAGGTAATATAAGTAGTATATGAGCTCATAGATTGGTCGCATTTTTCCACATTCCATTTCATTTCATGGGAAAAATGCAACCAATCTATGAACTCCCAAAAAAAAGACCTAAATTCCCTACATTTCATAAATTCTTACAGCAAAACCTCCTACATTTCATAAATTCTTACACTTAAAAAAGACCTAAATTCCCTACATTTCATAAAACATCCTACATTTCATACACCAAAAAACACCTTCAATCAATTTCCTACATTCCATCAAAAAAGCATATTAAAATAATGTAGAAGGGAGATAACTCTTTTTTGGAAAATTTCTACTCAAATTTTAAACCTTAAAAATGGCAAATAGAATACTAGATCCAATCTTGAGATTATATGATCCGATTCGTTATTCGTTTAACAAGAAAAAAGAGGATTATATTATCATCTCACCAACTGTTGGTTCTAAATCCCAATTGAATGATGGTGGTAGAATTACCTTCGAAATAAATTCATTATCGAATTGGTTGCTTCTTTCCGATGCTTATTCCAGATGCGATTTCAAAATTAAAGATGGAACTCAGAATCAAGTTCCACAAACTAATACAACGTTAGAAAATAATTTCTTTCCATCTTTATTTAGCGAGATGGTTTTGGATGCTGGTTCAAATCCGATAGAAACAATCAAACACCCTGGGGAATTCGACACAATGTTGAAAACAGTTTTATATCCTAAAGATTTCGATTCAGTCTCAGGTTGGATACCCGATGTTGGTGATGGAAGTGTTTTAAAAGAACCGGTAAGAAATGTTGCAAATGATGCCGATTTAGATAGAGTGAGAGTTGTTGCTCGAAACACAATAGAAAGAGTAGGACGAGCAGCTAATCATGGATTCGAAAAACGAGTACTTCAATATAATAATATTGTTGAGAATAATAGGTGGGGTAATTACGTAAATTGGAAATTATATCCTTTATTCGGTCTGTTGGAACATAAAAAAGTTTTCATAGGGTTACCATATAAAATTCATCTACAAAGAGAAATCAACGATGATAAGATATTCTTTGGAGAGAATGGTTCAGATGCAAAATTAGAAATAACGAATCTCCAACTTTTCATACCCGTAATAACACCATCAATTGAAGTAGAAACGAGAATATTCAACTCGTTAACTAAAGATATCGAAATAGCTTTTCTTCATCGTAACACGGTAGGTAGCATGACTTTAACTGGAGAATCCACCACATGGCCAATCACTAACACTATAAAACCAGCAAGATATTTAATGGTTGGTTTCAAGAACTTACCAGATTCTCAAACGAATAACAATAATGTCTTCAGAGTGGCAATGAACCAAACTCAAAATCCTTTAATCCATAATGTTCAAGTAAGATTAAACAACGATAATTATCCTAACCAACCTTTAACAATTAATCCAACCACAAAGGATTATAATGAATTGTATAGAAACTATAAAAATATGTGTGAATTATTTGGAAATCTGCCTCAGTTTGAATATGTAGATTTTGCACTTAATCATCCAATCTTCTGTTTTGATCTATCAGCTCACCAAGAAGATCTTTTCAAAACAGGAGTCAACATAAATATTCATATTGAAAAAACACAAGGAGATGTAACAGGTTATTGTTTATTATTGGAAGAAGCAAAACATTTAATTAAAATAGCAGATAGAAGAATGATAAGAATTGAGTAAAAAATACACCTTTAAAAATGAAACCAGAAACTTTAGTCAAGAAAATAATAGAAGCTATAGAAACAGCTTCACCAACTACAATAACTTATAATGGTAAAAAAATCAGCATAACTAAAAAAACTTATTGATAAATATAAATATTGTAAAGTCAGAGACGATATAGACTTAGAAAGAATTGACGCGAACGCAAAAGAAGGTGGATTTATATTTTCCCTACCTTTAATATTTGCTGGTATTACCGCGGCGGCTACAGTGGCTGGTGCTACAGCTGGTGGAGTAAGCGTTGTCAGCGAAAAGAAAGCTGCTATTGCAGAAGCTGCTGCTACAAAAGCTACCGAAGAAAAGAAAGCAGCCGAAGAACATAAACATAATTTAAAAATGGAAAAGTTGGCAGCAGAGGTTAAAAAACCTAAAACGGAAAAGAAAGGTTCAGGAGTAGGAGATATGATAGGCACAATAAAAGAATTTGGAAAAAGATTTAGTGAAGAAACCAAGAAAACTGTTAAACAAGGATTAAATAAATTAGTAGATAGTATTGACACAGGAGAAATCAAAGTCAAACATAAGGGTAATGGAATATTTTTAAAAAAATATACGCACTGGAGAAGGAATATATCTTTCAAAGTATAAAGGAGAAGGAGTGATTTTTGGAACAAATTAAAATAATAAAAAATGGGTAAAAAATTCAATCATTCAGAAATATTTCCTAATAACCCAATGCTCATGTGTATATGCGGTAGTTCTTGTTCTGGAAAAACTCATCTCACTTTTAACATGTTGACAACACCAAACCTTTTAGATTTCGATTCTTTGTATATCTACACAACAACACCAGAGCAATCGTATTATCAAAGCTTTAGAATATCTACAAAAGAAAGATGTTCAAGACCTATTTCAATATTACGAAGAAAACGAAGAAGAAGTGGAAATAAAAGATATCATAGATAACTTCATCGAAGCAAAGAATCCAACGGATATAAAAGTTTTTCTTACGAAAAATGTTAATGATCTAGACTTGTCTAATATTGATAGTAAACGAAAGAGCTTAATATTGTTTGACGACTGCATAGCGCAAAGAAATCAAGCTGTTCAACAAGAATTCTTCACGAAGGGAAGACATCACAACTGTCACTGCATATACCAATCCCAATATTTTTACGGGATGGATTCTATGTTTATTAGAAAAAATGCAAATTGTTTTTTATTATTTGAATTAAACGATAAAGACTTATCTCAAATCATTCAGTCGATAAATCACGGTATGGACAGAGATGCATTTAAAAAGGTTTGTAAAGCTCAATGGAAAAACCCAGATCAATGGCCAAACCCAGATCATGGATATATATTCGTTAATACTAGAAAACCTGCGGGTGAAAGACAGACATTTGTTAAATTTTATTTTTTTGATTGGAATAATATTTTAAAAAGAAATAAAGAATATATCAAAGCAAAGAATAAAATAAAAACCCAAGTTGAAAATAACAGATTACAACAACTCGGATTAACGGAAAATCTACAAACTCTATTTCAACCCATATTGAAATCTCAAGAGGATATTAAAAAGAAATTAGAAACTAAACAAATTCAACAATCACCGCTTCCTTCTATAGAATATCCCATTAAAGATGATGAAATCATAATTAGGTCATTATATGATATAAAACGTTATTTTTCAAACCCTAACCCAATTATATATATTTTTATATGAAATACACATTTTCCTTTTCATTTAATATAGGACAATTCCTCAGTTTCACCAGTGAAAATGTCTATTATGATTTCCATGGTTATTAATGTTCCCGTTGGAACCAGTATTCTTCTTATATATTTCAGATTCGGAAGATAATGGATTTGTATTTCAAATATTCTATATCATTCTTTTAAACTAACTTCACAAACATTGCTCTATCACTAGAGGTTACGCCTACATGCCTGTGCCTGTGCTTAACCGCAATGTTATAACCTAAAATTCCAAAATTACCAAAGGGCATTTAACCAATTGTTGATCATGATGGGTTATTGTTTAATGCATATAGAAAAAAAATTAAAAAAATTTTACCCTTTATTCGAAATCGATACAAAAGACTTTACATTTACAACAACAGAAGGATTAATAGATTTAATGAATGGCGGGGATGTTGAAATTGCCAATCGCAAGGATTTAGAACAATACTTAAAATTTCTGTATATGATAAAGACTAAGCGCAAAACAAGAAGATTGATGGCAGTTGAAGATCATTTAAAAAAAGTTATTCCTGATGAATATGAAATTGATGAAGTAGATGATGAAGTTGATGATGAAGATGAGGAATCAGATGATGAAGTTAATGATGAAGATGAGGAATCAGATGATTATGAAGAAAATTATCCACCAATCACAGAACAAATAGACGAATTGGAAAAGGAGATATCTAGTGGACAAGGTATAACGTTTTTATCCGACAACAACGAAGAATTGCTTAATAGATTACGAGTAATATTAGCGGCAATGAAGGAAGGTCATCGATCACACAGACAATATAATGAAGTAAATTGTATATTAAAAAGACTCCTAGAAAAAGGTATCATAGATAAAAATGATTATAAAAGCGTGATTAAAAATGTCAAATATAGAACAGCTATTCGTTATCACCTCAAATAAATCAGACATTAAATTATCTCTAGATTATGAGTACGAACTCGATCGCAATCAAGAATATGAATTGGGATTAAAGTATTTCTCAGTTTACAATTCCATTAGAAATATCAACGAAAAAAATAACCAAATAAAAATATCAACAGATAACGGAGTTACGTTCAAAACCATAAGTTTACTACCAGGAAGCTTTGAATACATAGCCATTAACGAATACCTATCTGAATATGGAGGAAGTATCAATGGTAAAAACAATATTGAATTCGAAGGTAATTTGAATCTGAACAAAATAAAATTAATATTAAGAAATAATAGTCAAGTTGATTTCAACGTAGAAAATTCATTGAATACGTTACTAGGATTTGATAAACGAGTATACACCCAATCCACTTTAGCACCACACAAAGCTAATATCGAGAATGATATCGATGTGATAAATATACATTGCAATTTGATAAACGGTGGATTTTTCAATAAATACAAACGTCAGATTATTTACAGTCTTCCAACATTCACTGTACCGATAGGATATAGAATTATAGAGAAACCATTTCAAACGACGTATTTACCACTTAATTCCTTTATGATTAAAGATATAAATCTGGAAATTAAAGATGGTAAAAATAGGTTTATAGATTTTGGTAACGAGGAAATTGTTATTCAACTTCATTTAAAACAAAAAAATTAACACTCTTCATTCTCTTCTTGAATAGTTAGATAATCAAAATCATCAAATTCGTAGTTTTCATCTATGTTCAATTCTTTTCCGTCGTTGTAAGGATACATGATTCCTTCACTGTTTGGTGCTTTTCTCTTAACGAGATTTAGATAACTTCTAAAAACTTTCTTTTGTTTATCCTTTGGAATAACTACTCCATTGGTGAAACTTTTTACCCAAGGTTTCTTAAATTCATTCGTTACATCGAGTCCACTAGCTAATCGAATATAATCCTCTGCGGATATCTTATCTTTTGAGTAACCCTTAAACGTTTTCTTTTCTTTTAAAACACAATCGGAAGTTAGAATGATATTGTATTTTACTTTTGGCGCTAAATATAAACCAAATATAATTCCACCATCACCGTAATCATTCTTTCCTTTACAATAATCATTTTCGGACACCAACCCAGCTTCATTTAATTTATCCTAATTGCTAGATGAAATGTATAAACTATCGGTATCCGTATAGTATATTTCAGGCTTATAAAATCCATCTATCACGCGAATAAAATTATTCATTATTTTTTACTGTGAGATAAAACGAATGATCCCAAATGACTAGGTGTTAGTCGTGTAGATTTAGGAGGAATAAATTCTTTTTCTTCTTCATTTATCTCAACTATATAGTGACTATCATTTACTTTTTCATAGCTTTTGAAGTGTGAATCATAGTTGGCTTTTAAAGTCGCTTCACTCCATAGATGTTTCGATGTATTTATATCCTTCTGAATAGATTTACCATACAACGAATTGCCTAATAATTTCATGCAATTACAGTCGAGTAACCTAATTTCGTCGAAACCTATTATTCGTGGATTTCCGGAAAGGATTAATCATTTACATGTGCGATCTCGCGTGACCTCCGCATTTGCTTGTTTTGATAAACATGGGTTTTCTCTACAATATCAGCTAGTAGAATGAATCCATTAGTTTAATCCAAGGTACAATGTATTAATGTATACTTTGACAAATACAAAATGGCGGATTTCACTTATTACCAAACGTCACCATTTTTTATCGGCCGAATTTCCTTATAATCCCAAGCGGTAATCGGAATTCCAAGTGTCGTCTGCTAGAATATATTCCAACGAATGAAGTCACGTGATCAACTAGCGGATTCTGTGTCAGCAGAAAATTTCTATGGAACACAAAGTGGACCATATTCTTATGTTGTTTCAGTGACTTTTAGCAATAAATCACGCTACGTATTTGATTTTGTCAGTAACTATTTTTTTTTTTTCGTGGTTCTTTGAAGGAATTGTCACTAGTTATAATGAATTGATATTATAGATGAATACTAAGAGAAGTTAATTATACCACCCGGTATCCATACAACGTGTTTTTCTAGACTTATTTATAGATCAAACATTGTATACGAAAATAGGTGACGCTTGTTGCCGCTGTTGCCGAGTTGGTTGCTCATGAAATGTGGGTCAAAGTGAAGGATTCATAAAGAAAATCGAAATAAACCAATTTTAATTATTTTGTAGACTATCTGAGGAAATATCTAAGACATAAAAAAAAAATTTCGTTTTTTTAACTTTGACGAAATTCGGTGTCGAATCCTTATATCCACGAAAATAGGTTACACCACTGTACTACCTACGATATTACCTTCTCGTTTATATTTATTTCTTAGATCTCTCAAAATTAAAATATAATCTCTATAGGGTGGAGTTTTAAAATACCATCTAATATTCTAATAATTCGTCCACCGGCTTTCACTATTTCTTGAATATCGACCGATGTTAAAACGTCGTGACAGAAACCATTTCTGAATCTGATTTTAGTGCCAGTTTCCTTTTTACCTTCTTTATTCGTGAAAGTGATTTTATCTTTAGCTGGTATGGGTTTGAAGAACATGTTTTTGGGATATTCAAACCACACTTTTAAAATGGCAGTTCTAGGTCTGAATTTCTGTTCATTAAAGAGCTTGACAAATTTTTTATTTTCTTCCGGTAGAAATGGTCTACCACTTTCCGCTCTCGGATATTCGCTATCTAAATCCGACATGGCGGAAGCGTACAAACCGTTAGCGTCAAATGCCATCAGTTTAATACATTTTATTTTTTTAAGTCTCGAATGAACCTCCGTTTTATCTTTCGTGCTAGCGCTATATTCTTTGAATAAATCAATTATATTATCAGTGTCACTTGCATTGTATTCCTTTAATATATTACAAATTTCATCCATTTTTATTCGTTTCAAATGATTTTCGATTTGCCGAAACTCTTCCTCCTTTAATACTTTGTCTGATAAAATATCTTATAAAAGGGTGAGTATGTGAGTAAACTTTTTCTACGTTTTCTTTTTCGGTGTGTTTCGGAACCATTCTAGTAGTTTCATACCATTCTTCTTCAATCATTTCTTTATCGTAATGATATAAATAATACCAACCCTTTAAAGATAAAGAAGGAGCCGTTAGATTATTGGAAATATTCTGAAATACAACTTCTTTCAATACTTGATTGTATTTTATCAAACAAGCTCCGAGACATAACGTATCTCTTTTAGCGTAAGGTTCCCATTCGTGTCTTAAAGATTCCCAATTATCTTTAGTGTATTTTGCAATATTAACATCCTCGATCTTTCTCAAATTCATTGGTAGATTAGATGAATTTCCCCATGCTGCCAAACTAGATGTTTCGTGTTGATAGGAACATATGAAATTAATATTTTGCAAATAATTAGATTTCGGGGAAGGGAGGGTTTTATTCTCCCAAATGTACAGGCCTAGGGTTGAGCAGACACTTTATTTAGAAATTAGGATTAAGGGTCTTGATATTAGGTTTTCTTCTGTTCTTATTCTGATCTGAAATTAGAAAAAATAACTCGCCCGATGGGCGAGAAGTATAGTATCTGTTATGTGCTGATTGTTTTTAGTTTACTATGAACAATATTATCATTTAAGTTCTTATTTTTTGAATATGCAACTATCATTTTCTGCTTATAGACATGGGGGAATTTCTCTTGAAGGCTCTTATAATGGGCATGAACTATCTTGCTTGCTCGATTGCTGGTTGTATTAAACGGGACAACAAAGGGTGTTATGCCTACATTATGATGAATATTTAGTCCTATAGGTCTTGCTGTATTCAATGTCTCAATCCAATGGGCTTCCCTAGATTGACGGAATTTGGTAGTTTCATCTTCGGGCAAGTCAATTTCTATACGCTTAATTGGGATTAGGGCGAGATCGTCTATTGAATGGTCATCGAGGTTGAAATGATTAGAAACAGGCTTGTCTTTCTTTAATTTGATGTCTGACCTATGAGCATTAAAGCGAGTTCGTAAATTATTCTTAATTTCTCCTACATTTTGTTTGGGGCATTTCTTGCATGAAATTAAATATATTACATTCGAATGTTCACATGTTAGATGTTCCTGGATCGGGTACCTTTTATTCGTAGAGTTGCTTACAAAATAATGAGTTTCTGATATAAAGGGACATGTTTTGCATCTACTGGACAAACATGGAGCACTTCTTAAACCTGGAGGTACTTCGGCATTAAGTTTGTTTTTAGCTGCTATTTGTGCTAAGGTGGAATTTTTTATGTTTCGTAAAAATCGTTTAGAGTACCCACGCTCTTTCAGTTTTGAGAAAACAATCGTACAGGCTTGGTTGAAATCAGAAGATCTTGTACAAATTCGATGAAATCGTAAAACTTGTGACTTAATTATACCAGAAAAGGTATGGTTTGGGTGAAAGGAGCTCTTGAGCAAGAGTTGATGAGTATCAGTTTCTTTGAAATACACTTTAATATCCAGTTTATTTGTTTCTGCTATGGAATCTCCCTTAAAGACTGTGGTATCGAGAAAGTCTATGCTTTTGTCACTCACATTTGCGGTTAGTATGATAGAGGGATGGTGGTTGTTGAGAATTTCAAAGAATTCCCAAAACTGTTCGATAGAATAAGTCCAAACCATAAAAATGTCATCCAAAAAGCGTCCGTAAAAAAGTGGGTCAAATGGACAGAGGGGCAACACCTCACGTTCCCACTCTGCCATGAAAAGGTTTGCGTACGATGGGGCGAATCGTTTGCCCATTGCTGTCCCTGAAGTTTGTAAATATGTTTTACCATTAAATGTGAAATCGTTTCGACTAAGACAAATCTCTAAAAGCTGTAGAATTGCATCGTCGGGTCTGTTTGGATCTGGGTTTCTATTAAAAGCTTTACGAACTGCCGTTAAACCAGTAGTGTTATCGATATTGGTATACATAGAAGAAACGTCGATAGAAATTAAAATAGCATTAGAGGGAACTCGAATATTTTTTATTTTATTGACAAAATCGGTTGTGTCTTTAAGGTAGGCGCGATGTTGACATGCTAGAGGTAGTAAGAAATGATCAATGTATTCTGACACTGCATATGACTCACTACCACAGTCAGATATAATCGGGCGGCCTTTAGGGATTTTATTCAAAACCACTCCTTCGTTGGATTCTTATGGATTTTAGGCAAAGTGTACAAATGCCTCTCGCGACAATCAGGTTTGGCAAACAGATAGTCATATTGTTTCTGTTTGAGATAACTAGTTTTGACTAAATCGGCAAGAATATTGTTAATCATGTTAGCAGTTTCTTTGAAAATTGGTTTCGGTAAAATGGCATAATGTTTAGGATTATTCAGTTGATTCTCTGCTTCTGAAACGTAATCATCCCTATTCAGAATGACACAACATGAACCTTTGTCACTCTTTTTAATAACAATGCTATCGTCTTTCTTAAGTAAGTTTAACGCTTCACGTTCCACTCGTGTGAGATTAGGCTTTTCGTGTGTTATGGAAAGGTTCACTGTTTGGCTATTCATACTCGCAAATGCTTTCAATATTTCAGGATGGATGGCGGCCTGAGGGGGTGTTCACGTGGATTTAGGAATAAACATTGTTCTAGCACCACGTGGGGGGTGGTTTCGAAAAAAATATGTGCAGCTAAGATTTCGTTGAAATCGCTCAATGGATGGTGGGAGATAATTCAAGTTAGCTATCTTTGGTGTGGGAATAAATTTAAGTCCACGGTCTAAGATTGAATGCTGAAGGGGTGTGAGAATTTTGCGGCTCAAGTTAACTACAGTTTGGCCTAGCGGTGGCCTCTCAGTATTTTTATCCCCAGTAATTAGTTTAAAGACTTACTCGATGCTTGAAGCTGATGTATCCAAAACAAATAAATGCTGTTTGCTGTTTCTGGAGACCAATGAAGATTATCAACTGGTTCGAATTCTTCTTCGTAGGGTGGTAAGATTGTTGCGCTGTTCATACTGGACTCCATCATCATGTTGTTGAGAGTGCTGAGGTTCTGTTGTGCTTTCTTCGAGATTTTATTTGAAATGGGTATACATGTGAAGGGGATCTTGGAGTTTGGGAAGGTTTTGTTGGCTGTGGCGATTAATTTCGGGGCTTGGTTAAAGGGGGTCTTTGGTAGCTGATCACGGTTGTTGAGGCCTACATGAAGAATAATGGTAGTAGGTTTGGGATCATGGTCGTATGATTCCAGGATTGACCGTATGTGATGGATTTGGGAACCGGGATAAGAATGTATTTCAGTGTCTGAACTGGTTTTGGTAATTCGATTCAGGTTAGATGATCCAATAGATGGTGCAGATGTAGTGTCCATTTCAGGTGGTAGAGATATGGTTACTCTGGTTTTTGTTTCGTTGATTGTTTGGTAGAACTTGGTGATTACAGCTTGAGCGAGACGTTTCCCATAGGAGCGACGGGCCCAGGACAAGGCATGAGAAACGATGCGGTCGACGGCAGGTGATGATAAAGACTTGGTACGAATGGTGGTCAGCTTCTCTTGAAGTGTGGTTTGGTAATGGTCGATCAGGACCTGCGTAACCTTAGAGAGCCATGTCCGATTGAGGGATCTAATATTCGCGTCAACAGCTGATGTTTTCATTGCTGGACGGATAAAACTATCCAACTCAGAGACTTTGCGTTTGAAGGTAAACGCTGGTTGGCCTTGCTGTTGAAGGGTAAAGATTGCCAAATGATGGAGGCACTGCAAAACTTGGAAGAACGCCTTCACAAAGGGTTCTTCCTCCTTATGAGTGGGGACTGGTTGGCGTCGGTGGGCTGGTAGTCGTTTCTGTTGTTGGTCAGGTCGATGGTTACCTCTTGATTGGTAGGTGTTGTAGGTAGGTCGGCGATGGGGTGGGATATAACTGGATGGGTTGGTTGGTGGTCGGCGATTGGTAGGTGGTAGAGGGCGATGGAAGACAGGGCCGTTGTAGGGTACGTGATATTGGTTTGGTTGACGATTAGTGTTTCTATGTCTGGCTTCTTGCCAGTGGTTGTTGTAGTTGGGGAGCATAATGAAAATAACTTGAGGTTAGAAAGGGAATGTACAGAGGATGTAACAGGAGGAAACTGTATATGCTAGCGTGAAAATGTGGGGATCAAATTATGCAAATAAGTCAAAGTGGGTTTGGGGATATATAAAGAAAGATGAAAGTTATGATGAAAAATGCAAAAATATATATTTAGGTGATAAATAACGCTAACAATGATGTGAAAAATTATAACAAGTAAAACAAAAACTTACGCAATTGACACGAACCGGTTTTCGAAATATTATCCTTTTTCAAGTGTCTTTATTTCTTTCTGTCTTTTCCATTTTTTCTGTAAATCTTCATCAGTGAATGAATTACTTAAAGGTAGAGACAGAATTCCTCTGGGCGTTTTTAATGGGCATTGTGTTAGTTTTTTTACGTTTTTGATCATGATCCATCAAAACCGCTAGCGTTATGAGCAATTAATGTTATTCTTTTTTGATCTATTGATCATTTGATCGATACAATTTGTACCTACAAATATTTCTACTATATTAGTCATGAGTTTGTTGTAAAATTCTTCTGGAATGGGATCTGTCGGCTTTAAATCTGGAAAGAGATTATTTATTCTGTTTAACATTTTTCTTAGTTTTTCTAAATTAATTAACATGAAAGAATAAGGTATGGCTTTATTTTCGTTATAGATTTCGCAATCCCACGCGTATAAACAATCATCGGAAATGGTTGGAAAAACGTTTAGTTTTAGAGGTGAAACTTGCGTTACCGCATTATCATCTTTACAAGTTCTCCATACATTTTCATCGTAATCATCTTCTATTTCTTTAATGCCTAAGGTTTTGTTATTTCTTCTTATCAAACAGAAATGTTCTTTGTGTAAATAAAATACCCAATCTAATTCTTCGGATACTTTCTTTGGTTGAAAATGTCCATGTTTGGGCATATAAATTTGAAAATAAGTATTAAATTTCTTATTGATTTCGCCGATTCTAGCAGATGTCATAACTCCTTTTCTGTTTGATTTTGAAAAACTGTTGATGAAATCTTGAAAATCTCGTGTAGTCTTCGTTTAAAACACGATTAACGCACTTTACAAAGCAGTATCCATCGCTCGGTATATAACAATTTATACCGATATATTCATTTATCTTTTTGAGTAGAGTAACACCACTACCCTTTTTTGATCTTTTTATTTCTTTGAAATTGTTTTTACGAAAAATTATAATTCCTGTAAAATACCAATCAGAAGCATCCGATTTATTATCCACCGCAGTGAAGAAATTGACAAAAGTTTTGGTATTAAAACCTACAAATTTCATGTCTTGTTTGTATTTTCCATCTTGAGTTATCTCTCCATCTATTTCAATTTGCCCTTTAAATGTTGTAAATTCATTAGTGATAAGCTTAATAACATCGTAAAAAAGTTCATTTGATATGAATTTTTCATCGTCTAAAATTTCAATTTTATTCATATTTTTAAAGTAACTATTTTTAACTGGGAATTTTTAACTTTTATTGATGATATTTCTACATCAAATTTATCTAAAATTTCATTGAATTTTTCTAATTCTTCAACTGTTATGTTCTTGTCTTCTCTCGATCTTTCGAAAAATATAAACAATTTATTAAGATCTGTATTTAAAATTTCTGTTTTCCTTTTATAATGAGCTTTCTGTTTTGATGTAAAACCTAAAGTAATCAATCCACGAGATGAAATTTTTGTTTTTGTTGACTTTTATGAATATCAATTGAGGTAAATATATCATTATTAACAAAATATAGTTTTACTTATTCAAAGTCTGATGTTTGTAAAAACTCATAAGTGTTTGTTTCTTTTTGTGGTTCTGGATTTCTAATAATATTCATTGATGGTGGAGTTTCCGTTTCCAATAACATATCAAATTCAATCAATACAAATTGATCTATTTTATTATCTGGTATGATTAACATTCTAAACCTATCTATATATTTTCATTTGTTTTAATTTCATATAAGTGATTTTCCTTGCTGTTTTCGTCTTTAATTTTTAATTCTTTAGTTTCTACATTTTTTGTGCCATTGATAAACTGAAGAACTTTAAAAGCGATAAATTTATTATTTAATGAAATACGTCAGTGTTGTTTGAAGAATAATGAATCAACTTTTACCAGTATAGGAAATGTTATTTTAATTGTAAGTTTTCCTTGAAAAGTAAAAGGTGATGAATAAAAACCTGCATCTGTATCAAAAATATATTGGGGGTAATCAATACCTGTTGGAGAATATTCTCTAATATTTAGTGTAAATCCATATTTTTTATATTCATAATCTCTTGATTTATCAATATTATCAGTAATAGAAGTATTGTAATATCTCAAATTTTTAAATGGAAGATTGAAATAATATGATTCTTTCTTGAGAAACTTTTTTTCTAATGCAACTATATTTTTATCCTGTTTTAAAACTAGGTTATTAATAGTGGTTATCTGTTGTTGAATAACACTATCATCAATGTTCTGTATTTGTTGATGAATATAGGTTTTGATTTCGCTATCATCTATGTTTTGTATTTGTTGTTGAATATAGGGTTTGATTTCGATATCATCTATGTTTTGTATTTGTTGATGAATATAGGTTTTGATTTCGCTATCATCTATGTTTTGTATTTGTTTTTTAATATTTGTTAGTTCTTTTTGTAATTCAGTGTTAAGTTTAGTTTCCAGAGCATTTAATTCCTGTTGAAACGTATCTTCATTTTCATCTGGAATGTTATCTATCAATTGTTGAATGTCTAATTTTTGTTTTGCAATCTTATCCTCTAATTCAGATATTAATGAAATTAAATTTTGTAACTCAGTTTTATTCGCTACGTTGACCAATTCTTTTTGAATAAAACTTATTAATCTTTGTACCTCTTGTTGTAGTTTAGTATCATTAACAAAATTTTTATTATTTAGTTGACGTTTGAAGAATCTTTTCACATTACTTATTTTATCTTCTAAATGGTTTTTATTTACTTCAATTGAATTTATTTGTTCCCGTAAATGTTTCTTGTGAACAGCGTCATTATCGTTTTCCGGAGACTTTAAATTAGTTATGCTAAAATTGTTCATATCTAAATCACCTTGAAGAGTGTCTCCGATTTGATCCACGAAGTAAGGTTTCGCTTTATTAATCCACGTTGTAGTGTTAGGTTTTTTAGTTTCTAAAGATAAAGAACCTAATCCAAACTTGTTCGCCATTTTTATTGAGTTAAATTTATTGCAATTTCTTCGAACTGTTTTCCTAAACTCAATTGATATAAGACCCAAAGTTAAAGCTGACCACAAAACTTTTGTCCCGGTAATTGAATTTGAAAGGAAGAACATTTGATTGGTTTATTAGTCAATTGCATTATCTCTTCAGTGGGTTCTAATCCATAAGAATCGAAGAAATATAAGTTAGAGTCTTTGTACAAAGCAGAATGATGAACTTTTTGATCGGAAGTATGTATATTTGTTATCGCATAAAATTTACCTTTCTTATATTTCAGATCATTTATTTCATCTCTCATACAATAATAAAACGGTGATATATTTAACTCTTTTGCCCATCTAATAAGTTGAAAGTTTGTGGTTGTATCGGTTCCATATTTATCGAGAAATTCATTCATTTTTAAAAGTCGGTTTTTTTAAATATATACGTAGTTTATGTTTGAAAAAAATTGTATTACATTCTGATAAAACACATTCAATAATATTTTGAACATAAATTTAAATTTAATATTTCGTTCGTCCAGTATCCAACGTAACCTTTTTCGAATTTGCTTTTATATTTGAAAATACGAACTCGATCTCCGACTTTAAATTTAGGTTTGATATTTAAATTCTTTATTTCATTTTCGTAGTTATGTTGCGCGTTAATTTACTTTATAGTATTTGGATTACTCGAGGCCTCTGTTGGTGTGACACCTATAGAAGAATGAATTTTGTTATTGTATTCATCGACAACAACTGGTAATATTTTATTCCGTGAATTTTTTGAATAATTTATTTTTTAGAGTCCTGTTAAATCTTTCTATTACTACAGCTTTACCTTCGTTATGCGTGCTGTAAATTTCAAATCCCAGAGATTTCATATTTTTGTTATGAAATTCACTTCCTTTATCTACCCACAGTTTTTCTGGATGTCGGTTAGATTGTTTCATAATCGTTTCAAATGCGTGTTTGACTGATAATCCCGTTTTGTTTTTCAAAGGAATAACCCATACATATCTCGTATACAAATCTATAACTGTTAAGCAATATTTAAATCCTCTTTTGACTGGCATATGAATTAAATCGGCTGATCATATTTCATCTTTTTCAAACACTTTTACTTTTAAAAAGTTTTTAGTTTTTCTAAATTCTTTGTGAATTTCATCCGCTAATCCCATGCCTAATTTCATCTTTGCTTTCAAGAGTTTTATGATTAATGCTCTTTCCATTCTCTCTTTGAAAGTTGGATTTGGAATATTTTCAAGCTCGATTATCATTTGTCTGTCTGCTTCGTGTCTGAAGTTTATGTCTGTGTTTCTGTATAGTATGTCGTGTTTAAGCGAAGCGGCGTCAACTCTATTGACTGGTTCTTCCCCTAGTTTGGGTTTATCGTTTTCGTCTAATCGTAGATCTAACCTACTACCTGGACCGGTGTAATTATGACCGGGAAGATGTTTTTCTCCGGGATATTTCGCCCATGGAAATCCAGGAAGAGAACCCAATGATTTTTGTATATCTCCTGAACCGAAATAAGTTTTTGGAGCGTGAGCGACTATCATTTTTATCCTATGACTTTAAAACCTTTTCCTTTCCTTTCTTCTAATCTCCTGTTTCGAAGATCTCTTATTAGCTCTAATTCTTTCAACTCGTCAGACTTTTTCACTGCGTCGCTTATACTCTTTCCCGCTTCCGCGATTGAGCCGATGGCTTTCGCTCCGGTTGAAATGAGTGATTTGTTTTTTGAAACAATGGTAGCTACTTTTGGAATTATTGTTTTACCTAGAGAAAATAATGAAGAAAAGAAACCGTCGCCCGAATAATCTTCGAATCTGTGTTGTTCGTTTTTTAGAATTTAACTCATCCTATTTTTAAATGAATTAATTTAGTCTGTTTTTTTTTCAAAACAAGAGTTATCTCCCTTTTTCTAGACTGAAAATAACATTACTTAAAACGAGGTTATTAAAAACCGGATGTTAAGCGAAACAAGGATGTTATTTTATATAAGAGTATTTTTAATATGCTTTTTTGATGGAATGAAGGAAATTGATTGAAGGTGTTTTTTGGTGTATGAAATGTAGGATGTTTTATGAAATGTAGGGAATTTAGGTCTTTTTTAAGTGTAAGAATTTATGAAATGTAGGATGTTTTGTAGGGAATTTAGGTCTTTTTTTTTTGGGAGTTAGTATAGTATTCTTCATCTGTCAACCTAAAAATTCTTACTCCAAAATTGTTATTATTCAAATATATTGTAGTTTATGAAATGAAATTAGCATACAACTTAAACTTTGCTTTCACTGGTCTCCAAGTTACAACTTCAAAATATTTTCAAGAGGTATTATGCAAATATGTTTCAGAAAAAAAACAACACGTTTTTTGATTGCTAAGCATCCTTTTTTCTCAGTCAGTCTATAGAGACTCTAACAAGAGATTTCTGGTCAAGATCCAGTCTGGGTGGAAACCATCTTTACTTTGTTATATTTAAAGAGAAGTTGCTATAAGAAGAATAACAAGACAATCAATGACAATTACCTTTATTCTAAGTGACAGAATTTGTATACATTATTATATAATATTACATATTATGCTTAATGTAAATACACATATAAAACATAAACAATAACTGATAAAATTTATATATAAATACAAACAAAAATGACTAGGTCAAAAAAATACTTCAGATTATTAAAGATAGCTTGCCAGGCAAGGTAATATACGATCACTGGCATCTTTGATTTTAAATAAAAATATGAAAGAGCAAGGGCAATAACTCATACTAAATATTTTTCAATTCTTCTGATTTTCAATAGGGTTCATCCTTGGGTGATAAGGAACATTCACACCAAGTTTCGTCAAAATCTGTCAGGAATTGTCCCTTTTAGAGTGTTTACAAGCTAAAACTTGAACGCGTTTTCAAGAACAAGGGCAATAACTCAAACTAAATATTTTTCAATTCTTCTGATTTTCAATAGGGTTCATCCTTGGTTGATTATGAACACTCACACCAAGTTTCGTCAAAATCTGTCAAGAATTATGCCTTCTAGAGTGTTTACGAGCTAAAAATTGAACGTGTTTCAAGAACAAGGGCAATAACTCATACTAAATATTTTTCAATTCTTCTGATTTTCAATAGGGTTCATCCTTGGCTGATAACGAACATTCACACCAAGTTTCGTCAAAATCTGTCAAGAATTGTGCCTTCTAGAGTGTTTACGAGCTAAAAATTGAACGTGTTTCAAGAACAAGGGCAATAACTCGTACTAAATATTTTTCAATTCTTCTGATTTTCAATAGGGTTCATCCTTGGGTGATAACGAACATTCAAACCAAGTTTCGTCAAAATCTGTCAGGAATTGTCCCATCTAGAGTGTTTACAAGCTAAAACTTGAACGCCTTTTCAAGAACAAGGGCAATAACTCATACTAAATATTTTTCAATTCTTCTGATTTTCAATAGGGTTCATCCTTGGGTGATTACGAACACTCATGCCAAGTTTCGTTAAAATCCATCAACAATTGTCCCTTCTAGAGTGTTTACGAGCTAAAAATTGAACACGTTTTCAAGAACAAGGGCAATAACTTATACTACATATTTTTCGATTCTGCTGAATTTCAATAGGGTTTATCCTTGGGTGATTAACGAACTAAGTTTCATCAAAATCCATCAAGAATTGTGTCTTGTAGAGTGTTTACGAGCAATTGTGGACCGACCGACAGATGGACATGGGTGACGGCAATATACGCCCCCCATTTCATGTGGGTGTATAAAAAGCACTGTGTTTAAGTCAAAATTGAAAAAAAAAAAACATAAAAGATATTGTCAATTTCTAACTTGACTCCAATATGATCAACATTCCTATGAATATTAAGTACCAACGTGACTGGATGTAAGTAAAGCTTCAATCGCGTTGACAAGCTTTATTTAACAAATTACAAGTACAAGTCAAAGACACTTAATAAAAATCAAGTTGACTGAGATATTATCCATTTATCAATGCATACCAATCAACATGAGGGTAGAGATTTCAAATACGATCCTTAATTCTCATATTAAGTGTTTATGTTGGACAATTTTATAATCTATGATCTATTACTACACGGTATATGTTATAAATCATAATTAGCTTTACAGAATGCATCCTGATTAGTATATAGATAGTATATGTTGAAAATTTTTCCCATTATTTGATGTGATGTCTACTCATAAATGGGGATTAAGGAAAAATAATTAATTGCGCTAGCCTGTGACACTGAAACTTGCAGACAGTCTAGCCTAGGGTAACAATATCAATGGTTACTACACTTAAGGAACAGCAATATTTCTCAACCCCTGATCTTTGACCTAAAGAAGCACAATGTGATAAAAAGTTGAACCTGTTCACATCAAGGATATTTTCTACCAGAGATAGAAATTTTAGTTCGTTTTATGTCTAGCAAAGTCAACATATATGTATTTTCTATATTTAACTTAGACCATGTGACTCTTTTCTTCTTCTACGTCTTCATCCTCTGATTTTCCTTGTGTTTTCTTTGGACCACATATAGACAAAACAACTGGTAATAGCAACAGAGAATGAGCTAAGCCAAAAGTTATGACCAAGACCATAATTTTGAAAAAGGATCTGAAGACGTAAGACTGAGACCAAATAAGAGTGCATATGCCAAGCAGAGATGATATTCCTCCATTTAAAATTGGTGCAGCCGACACTCTTAATGCATCTTTAGTTCTCTCATGTCTGGATACTGAATCCGAGGAAATGAAACCATGACAAACATGGGCACTGAAATCTACAGAAAATCCCACACTCATGATTAAATGTATCATAGTGATAGAACTTAATGATAAATCCCAGTAGTAAAGGAAACCTAAAATTCCTGCCAAGATACTGAACATATTAAGGGTGACCAGTGTTACCATGATAGGGTGGGGCATAAATAAAATAGTAATAACAAACATACAAGCTACTGCAATACCCATTGTCTGTAGGGTACTTGGTAACACCATTACATATTGTTCAAAATATATAAATGGAGCACTGAACGGGAAAATATTCAAATAAGATTTGGAAGTTATCTCCCTTAGACGTAACATTAGATTGCCCTGGTCTTTGGAATCAGGGATGGCCTCTGTTATAAAGTGACATCTTGATGCCAGAATATCAGACCCATCAGACATGAAAGTAACATCATTGGAAAAAACAATTGCTTGCGACAAGAAACTTTGTGACTGTGCTATAAATGTATTTCTATCTGTATCATTATTAAAGCCTGGTACACTACTTTTAAAGGCATTAAACCAGCATATCAACGAACCATCAGCAATCATAGAATCATCTTCAACAATCTTTAAGATCTTTTCCATACCAGAGACTTGATTTGGGTCTAAATAATCAACATCTTTAAACACAACAGATATTGATAAGACCATCTGATAATTCTCACGACTCCATATTTGATAACTGTAAAAATATGACTTTTCATGTACTAAATTACTTAAAAGCAAACCTTGTCGTAAATTATAAATACCCCAACCAGATGCACCTAAATAACCTAAAAATAAAATTATAATGACAATCTTAACAACTATTATAATGGGCGTGGAAATTGAAATTCTCAAAAGAAGTTGAGGTAATTTCTCACATAAACTTTCATCATCTTCTCGTTTTGTTGGTACTTTCCATTCATTCTTACATTTATGATCTTCATTAATCTTCTGACAAGTGACACAATGTCGACGGTCTCTTACTCTTTTACCGTGAATTGCCAAACAACCCAGAAAAAATGTTAAGTGAAGGACAAAGCTGAAGAACAACGCCATGGCTGAAATGAAACAAAATAAAATTTGTGCTTAAAAAGTCACTGATTTTTATCCCTATTTCCTAATACATGTACAGGGATCAATTTAACCTGTATTGCATCATAGTTTGCTGGTCAAAATGAACCTTCTTGCCCTTGCCATCAAATATTTCTAACCAAATCAAATTGTGATTTTGAGAATTGTACAGCAACTTGTAGTCTCTATTACCTTAAGACTAGCTTCATTGGCAAGATCCATCTAACAACTTGCACAGCATTGATGAAGGTTAGATTTCGAAAGATGTCAATGCTTATCACAGAGATTAAAGTTTCCCTTTATTTTGTCCAAGGTAAATGAACCACAAGCAGCTGTTACAAGTCAGTCTATGAACTGACACTACATTATTAGATCAGCAAGTGACTTTTTTCAATGAGTAATACTGAAAATGGTTACCTGTATAAACACAAAAGTTTCTTATACTGATAAAACTCGATGAAACACCAATAAGAAAAGCTATGATATCAGTTAACGATGCTATACTAATAGATCCACCACATTTCTCCAATGTTGCACCCATTTGATCTTCTACAGAAGTTTCATCATAATGTTCTGCCCATTCTGACATGATAACAAACATACAATCAATACCAACTCCTAAAATTAAAATAAACTTTCATTATTATACATAAAATACTACTAAGATAGCTTGTGAGGCAAGGTAACATACGCCCACTGGCAGCTGCCAGAAATGATAAAACAGTCTTTAGTGACTAAAGTACGAATTTTTTCATTTTGAAGAAATTTTAATTAGTTTGAATTCAATTACATATATATGCCAGTTATTTATGCTGAGTAATTCCACAAAATTTTTAACATCAATATCAATTATACAAATACAACAAATCACACAGCCCTAATCAAGGGCAAAAAACAACTTTTGACGCGTGTTCACAAAGTCAAGGGCAATAACTCAAAAAAAGTTCATCAAAAATATCTCAAGTTAGAACTTGTCCAAGATCTTATCAATTCCAATGATCACACCAAGTTTCATCAAAATCGGTTGAAAACTGTACCGTCTATTGTGCTCACTAACAAATTTTGACACGTTTTTCATAAGTCAAGGGCAATAACTCAAAAACCGTTCATCGTCAAGTTAGAACTTGTCCGAGATCTTATCAATTCCATTGATCACACCAATTTTCATCAAAATCGGTTGAAAACTGTAGCTTCTATTGTGCTCACAAACAAATTTTGCAGCGTTTTACAAAGTCAAGGGAAATATCTCCGAAAGCGTTCATTGAAAATACCTTAAGTTAGAACTTGTCCGAGATCTTATCAATTCCAATGATCATAACAAGTTTGATCAAATTTGGTTGAAAACTGTAGCTTTTATTGTGCTCACGAACAAATATTGACGCGTTTTTACAAAGTCAAGGGCAATAACTCAAAAACCGTTTATCAGAAATGCGTCAAGTTAGAACTTGTCCGAGATCTTATCAATTCCAATAATCACACCAAGTTTCATCAGAATCGGTTGAAAACTGTAGCTTCAATCCTGCTCACGAACTATTTTTAACAAATTTCAACACGTTTTAACAAAGTCAAGGGCAATAACTCAAAAACCATTCATCGAAAATGCGTCAAGTTAGAACTTGTCCGAGATCTTATGAATTCCAAAGATCACACCAAGTTTTATATTTCAGCAAAATAGTACCCAAAGCAGGGTCAATTGTTTTGTTAGAGATTTGAAATTGCACAAAGTAAACTCATCGACATTGTTGGCAATAACATTCATAATTACAATGTGAAATAGATTACTTACCTAATGCTAAAAATGGCATCACACCAACTATGTCAACAAAATTTACGATTGGTGCACAGAGACCAAAGGCAGCTAGGATAGCAAATGCTACCCCCATAACTCCTGCACGGGCCAAATGACTTCTATTAGCTACACAGTTACCACTTGAAGCAACAAAAGAAGCATAAACTATCAATGCAGTAAATGATAAAGAAAAGGAAGTAATATCTTGTCCAGTGTTAGCAGAGAGTTCTTTGTCCAAAGATGTTGATGTTGAAAAAACAAAATCAGTTAAATTAGTTGTGAGATTTGACATTTCAGTTACAAACTTTTCTTCCCATATTTTACTCATGGCGACATCAGTTTGGCGTAGGTTGAAGATAATTTTGATGGTAATTACTGACTGCAATGTTCCATTTTTACTGATACCATTCATTGACTTTGATACATCCTCTTGAGTACCGTTAATAGTTCTCCATATTGGATAGGTAATGTCCTCAGTTTCAAATAAAGTTAGAAAATTGGGATGAAGAATGTATTCTCCAGTTATAAAACATTGTCCACCAAGTACAGCACAAACATGGGAATAATTTATATCTGTACCATTATAATTAATAGTAAATTCTTTCACCTTGGACACAACACTTCTAATTTCATCTATTACATCAAGTCTTAAAGCATTTCCACCATTTTTGGATTTAAAAATAATATCACCATACATATTAAGTCTAGCTAAACTCTGAACAAAGTAATTTGAATCAGATTTATCAGGAAACAATTTTTCAACAGTCCTTCTATCTTCTTCAGATTGACTATTTATAGGTACATAGAGTGTCTCTATATCTGATTCACTGGTAAGTTTTATTAGTCCAATCCCAAACAATCCACATATAATAACTGGTATTATTATAAACCACCATGGATTATTGGCTATAATTCTACCATATTTGTTGAAACAATTACCAATACATTTATTATGTTGACTGGCCATTCCACCTGAAAATAAAATAATAAAAGATAGCTTGCCAGGCAACGTAACATACACCCACCACCAGCTGTCAGAAATGGTAAAGTCTTTAGTAATGTGTTTTCTCATAATCTCAAAGGGACATTTTTTTGTAAAAAGTTTTCATTACCAAAAACATTGTAAATTATACTTGAAAATATTTCTAAATTATGCTGAATTTGTTTTAAAAGGGTTACTCAAAAACAGAGATGACTAATTGTTAATTAAGCAGTTTGACCTAGTTTTAGCGTTTGGCTTTGCATTGGCTCTATGTTATAAATTGAAACCTTTAAAATACTAGTAGACATATTTCCCCACAATTGAGCTTTTATGTTACTTAAATCCATTCAGTTGTAATTTTCTATTAGCTTCCAAAAAGTATAACAAACTTTAACAGTATATGCAAGCTTAGTTTAACATTTCAAATAGTCGGCTGGATTTTTTTATTTCAAACTTTCAGATGCGTTCAGGCCTGTTAAGGAACATATTTCTCCAGGTTTTGGTGTATAGTTTTCAAAAATTTGACCAAATCAGAGGAATGCCCCTTTAGATATATTTTATAAGTCAAAGCAATACCTCAAAAACAGTTAATCAGCTAATTTAAACATAGACAAGGTCTCATCAACATACACCTTTTTTTCAAATTTCATCAAAATTGAATAAATAAGACTACTGTAGCCTCTATAATCTTTACAGATCAAATATAACACCCTTTAAAAGTCAAGGCCAATTCCTAAAAAATACAAAATATTGTCAATTTCGAACTTGACCAATATCAATGTATAACAAGTTTCATCGAGATCAGGTAAATAAGTGTAGCCTTTATTGTGCTTACATGCCAAATTTGACCCATTTTTTCTAAGTCAAGGGCAATAACTCCATAATCAGATGAGTGCTATTTGATCAACATACATGCATACAAGGTTTCAAAAGATCATATTAAAACTGCCTCTATCGTGCCTTCAAGCCAAATTTGGCCTGTTTTTGCTGAGTTAAGGGCAATAACAAACTTTTGACGATATATCATGATACCAACCATATATCACAATATTGTGATAATTCTTTTTTAATCAGGCAATATAACTAAGGATATAAATTCCTATCTTGATACTGGTATATCGCCCAGCCCTAATATGCATACAAAGTTTCAACAAGATCGAATAAAGATAGCTTGCCAGGCAAGGTAACAAACGTCCACTGACAGCTGTCAGAAATGATAAAACAGTCATTAATGATTAAAGTATGAATTTTCTCATATCAAAGAAATTTTAATAGTTTGAATTCAATGATATATAATTATATTTACCGACAGTTATTTATGCTAAGAAATTTCACCAAATTTTTAAAAATCAATATACCAAATTACAAATAAAAATCAATTAACCAAAATACATCAAATTATCTCATCAATATACATGATCAAACCATGTTTCATTAAAATCAATTGAAAATTGTAGTCTCTAATGTGTTCACAAACAAATTTTGACGCGTTTTTCATAAGTCAAACCTTTCATCGAAACATCATCAAATTCGAACTTGTCCAAGATCTCATCAATATACATGATCACACCAAATTTCATTAAAATCTGTTGAAAACTGTAGTCTCTTTTGTATTCACAAACAAATTTTGACGCATGTTTTTTAAGTCAAGGGCAATAACTCAAAAAACGATCATGGAAAAATCATCAAATTTAAACTTGACCAAGATCTCATCAGTATAAATGATCACAATATAGCTAATAGAGTGAAACGTCAAGTCAGACACGATATTTCGATGAAAAATTATCCGATCATCACGAAAATTGATAGGGATCATCTTCATAATGACATTGACACACAAAATCAAAATCAAAATCAAAAGAATCTGTAAAGAATTGTAGCCTGTAGAGTGAGCATGATCCAAATGTGAACGGACGGACCGACAGGGTGATTACAATATACGCCCCCATCTTATGTGTGAGCGTATAAAAACTGCAGCCTCTATTATGCCTACAAGTCATATTTGCCGCATTTTTATTTAGTCAAGGGCAATAACTCCGAAACCGTTCATCTGATTACTACCAATTACGAACTTGACCGATATCATCTATATATACATGCATACCAAGTTTCATCAAGATAAGACAAAAACTGCAGCCTATATTTTACCTACAGGAAATGCGAACAGACAGACAGACATATGATACACCCACAATTGTAATGGCAGCCAAGTTGTCTGGTACAAAAGCTATCAGTAAATGAAACATTCCGAGATTTACTTTTCATCTTACAAGAAGTTTATTCACAGCCTTTTTCTTATTTTTTTGATTATCATCCTCGGTGACAATAAACAATTCCAATAAGTTTCTTTAAAAATCTGTTGAGAATTGTGCCTTCTTCAGTGTTAACAGACTAAAATTTAGCAAGTTTTCAAGAAGAAGGGCAATAACTCATATCAAATATTTTTAAATTATTTTGATTTTCAATACGGTAATAATTAACAATTTTACTGAGTTTCGTCTAAATCTTACAAAAATTGTGTAATACACAGCTCTGAGCATGGCAGTGAGACCTTATATGAACATTTTGAAACTTCTAGCTTTCAGCCCCAGTGCTTTTAAGCCTACAATTTGTGAACAAGAAATTAAAACTCTAGGGCATCTTGGAAATAAATCAAGTATATTATTACATTCAGGAAATACCACGTTAATTTTCTTTATTTGTGAAGGAAAATAGATACAAAAGTTAAGGGCGTAAAAATCCTTGTGGACATTAGAGGGCACACAATCACAATAAATCATGGACAGCCAGCTCAAGAAAGAATTAGGATGAAGAGTTATATATATGGTATTACTCATTATAGTCCTCAATATCACCTTAATTGGCCTCAAAAAATGAAAATATTGTCATCTCATACTAAATATTTTTCTGATTTTCAATAGGTTTGACCAAGTTTCGTCAAAATCCATCAAGAAACCAGCTCTCTATCGTGTTCACAAACAATTCAAGAACAAGGGCAATAACTCATAGTAAATATTTTTCGATTAATCTGATTTTCAATAGGGTTCATCCCTGGTTGATAACAAACTCTCACACCAAGTTTCGTCAAAATCTGTCCAGAATTGTGCCTTCTAGAGTGTTTACAGACTACAAAATTAAACGCGTTTTCAAGAACAAAGGCAATAACATACTAATTATCTTACAATTTTTCCGATTTTCAACAGCGTTCATCCTTGGGAATTACAAACAATCATACCAAGTTTTATCAAAATCAGTCAAGAATTGTGCCTTCTATAGTGTACAGTTTACAGTGTTAGCAGTTGTGGACGGAGTGACAACAATATACCCCCCCCCCCCCCCTTTCATGTGAGAGTATAAAAAATGATGAATTAGAAATTCATATTGAATTGTGTGTCTGTCCATGTGGAAAGGCACCTTTTATGCTCTTGAAACTACTCTTGTTTTTCTTAGCAGATTTTTTTTTTTGACTTGAAATTTATTGTGTGAAATGGTGTGTGGTTTTCTATTTTATGAAACAGATTAAAATATAGGCGTACATATTGAAATAAAAGAAAATGATACTTTATTCAAATTTCAAGTCTAAAGGGAAATGACTAATAGTTGATTAATATTATGTGATAGCTTAGAAGGCAAGGTTACATACCACTATACCATGCTGTCAAAAATACATAACAATGTTAGATTTACAATACAAATTTTCATATATTAAAGAACTTTATGATGCTTGTCTTTCATAAAACCAATGTTTTCTAAACATTTCTGCTATCTATGTTCCAAAAACCTAGAAACAAGAAGAGACTAGAGCCACTCGTGGCACAGAGTGGGACTTTGCAAATGTAGCAAATTGCAAAAGACCCCGAAAAAATCATCCTTCCACGATAATTAGATCAAGCGCAAGAACAGTCTAAAGTTGAGAAATTTTCATTTTTTAGAAGATTCTAATACCGGAAGTAGACGTCAGACCTCACAAATGAAAGTATCAGCAGATAGCCAAGGTCAATGACCTTTGATCTTGTAAAAGAGAAGGTCTAAAAAGGTCAAGATCAAGAGATATACGTCATCAAAATTTCTAATTGCACACGACTATAAAACCTGAAGTTGACATAGGACAGCAAATATGAAAGTACAAATAGATAGCCAATGCCAATGACGTTTGATCCTACAAAGGTCAAGGTCAACAAAGGTCAAGGTCAAAAATTGAAAATTTTGAATTTCGAAAACCTGTTTTGAACTAAGAAGCGGAAACAACCGAAATTCTAAGACAAAGTGGCTCACAATATGAGGTAATTGTATGCAAAGTTCCATTTTGAACAAACTTATACTTTGCGAGTTATGCTCCTGGCCAAAAATATCAATAATGAGTAATATAACCCAGATGTGCCACGCCCACCTTAATTTTTTTTGCATAGGGTAATTGATATTCCAATTGTTATGTTGTGTTTTAAATTTCAAGCTTCTACATTATTCAGGTCAAAAGATATAGGTCAACAAATGTCAACAAAGGTCAAAATCGAAAAATGAAAATATCCAAATGTTAAAACCCGTTCCTTTTTTGGAACTATAAAGCTGAAACAACTGAGCTGTTAACACAAACTGGCCAAAAAGGATGAGGTCATTGTGTGCAAAGGCCCTTTTTTAACAAACGTATCCTATGCGAGTTATGCCCCAGCCCCAAAATGTAAACAATTAGTAATTCAACCCGGATGTGCCACGCCCACCCCAATTTTTTTGTCATAGGTGAATTCATATTCAAAGTGTCTAGTAGTATTCCAAATATCAAGGTTCTACATAAAATAGGTCATAAGATATACATACACCAAGATCAAAATGACACAAATATGGTAAAACAAAACTCAAATTTGAAAAAATCACCAATTTCAATTTTGCTTTAAAAGAACGATTGTTCTATATCTATGTAAAGTGCATGAAAAGCACATTAGGAAACCGAAAAAATTAACCCTCTAGGTTAATTAGGTCACGTGCTAGAGCAGTCCAAAGTTGCGAATTTGGCTTTTTACGGATAGCTATAAAACCGGAAGTACATGTTGGGGGTCAAAGGTCAAAGTATCAAAAGATAGCCAAGGTCAATGACCTTTGACCCTATAAGGGTCAAGGTCATCAAAGGTCAAGGTCACGAGATATACGCCATCAAATATTGAAAAAAATTCAATCGCAAATTACAAAAAAGCAAAATCGAAATTCAAAAATCGGCTTCCTGCGATCTTTTTCTTGATTTTTATGTTCTTTCATTTGACACCAAAACTTTGAAATTCGGTTCAGCCAAATTGGCTGAATAAAACCGAAGAGTTTCAGGAAAATCAAAATGGCGGCCAAAGTATCACTTCCGGTCGGAATTTTATTTTAAAATCGGACATAGATTTTTATTTTATATCGATCAACGAAATTCCGTTCATTTTGATAAATTTCACCGGAAGTTATTCGACAAATTCGATTTTGGACTTGAAGTGACTCAAACTTCGAAACCGGAAATGACGTAAAAAATCTGACTGTATCATATCATTTACTTAAGTGATGTCTATTTCCTTTTTAATTTCAGATCAATCGATGCAAATACAAAAAAGTAGCAAAAAAATTGAAAAATTTGATCGCAAAAAGTTTGCGACAAAGTTTCGAATTTCGAAATTTTTCAAGTGCTATCTAGTCGACATTAGCCACCGGATGTTAAAATTGAAAACCCCAGCAAAATCGACGCATAAATGCGCCTTCTAGAGCCAATTTTCGAGTTTTGCACATGTTGAACTGTAGCACTTCCGGTTTTGCAAAAAAGATCCAAAATATATTTATGCACATCGTCGCCTATATCTAAGGTTCGTGAATGTTGAATGGTTGCTGCAACTATTGTAGTCTAAGCTCAGGAAGGTGTGTAAATTTCGAAAAAAAAAAAAAAAAAAAAAAAGAATTGACATTTCGATAACATTTGCTGAAAGCAAAGTCCCACAATGAAAATTGCCAAATGTAGATAATCATTATTAAGGGCCTTAACTGGTCTTTTTCACATAATTCATGATGCAATTGTTATAATAGGAAAAACTTTCTTGAGAATGGTTGTGCATCTTATGAAGATTTGGGGTCCTTCGCTTCAGTTTTAAGTTGATTTTATGTCTTTCTACGGTGGCTCATATACAACATTTTCCACTTTTTATTTTGAATTAAAAACTTTAATTTTCACCCAGATGATAATTATTTTGACCTAGGTGAAAATTAGGTGATAATTCGTGTAATTTTTAATTAAAAACTTTAATTTTCACCTAGGTGATAATTGAAGAATTTTTAATTAATAACATTTTACAAGATTCTAAATTAAAAATTACAGGAATAATTACCAAATTTTCACCTAGGTGATAATTAATGTTTTTAATTCAAAATTAAAAGTGAAATATGTCGTATGTGAGCCACTGTATCCTTCAGATTTTTTTTAATGTTTTGACAGCCCTGCAAACATGTTATGCAAGATAACATACGCCCACTGGCAGCTGTTAGAAATAATAAAACAGTCTTTAGTGACTAAAGTACGAATTTTATCATATTGAAGAAATTATTTATGCTGAATAATTCCACAAAATTTTTTAAAATCAATATCAATAACCCAAATACAACAAACAATTAAATCACACAGCTCTAATCAAGGGCAAAAAACAACTTTTGACGCGTGTTTACAAAGTCAAGGGCAATAACTCAAAAAATTTTCATCAAAAATATCTCTTGTTACAATTTGTCCGAGATCTTATCAATACCAATGATCACACCAAGTTTCATCAAAATCGGTTGAAAACTGTAGCTTCTATTGTGCTCACAAACAAATTTTGACGCGTTTTTCGTAAGTTAATGGCAGTTACTCAAAAACATTTCATCGAAAATGCGTCAAGTTCGAGCTTGTCCGAGATCTTATCAATTTCAATGATCACACCAAGTTTCATCAGAATCGGTTGAAAACTGTAGCTTCTATTGTGCTCACGAACAAATTTTGACGCGTTTTTACGAAGTCAAAGGCAATAACTCAAAAACCGTTTATCAAAAATGCATCAAGTTAGAACTTGTCCGAGATCTTATCAATTCCAATGATCACACCAAGTTTCATCAGAATTGGTTGAAAACTGTAGCGTCAATCCTGCTCACAAACTATTTTTAACAAATTTCGACGCATTTTAACAAAGTCAAGGGCAATAAGTCAAAAACTGTTTATCGAAAATGCGTCAAGTTAGAACTTGTCCGAGATCTTATCAATTCCAATGATCACACCAAGTTTCATCAGAATCGGTTGAAAACTGTAGCGTCAATCCTGCTCACAAACTATTTTTAACAAATTTCGACGCATTTTAACAAAGTCAAGGGCAATAACTCAAAAACTGTTTAACGAAAATGCGTCAAGTTAGAACTTGTCCAAGATCTTATCAATTCCAATGATCACACCAAGTTTCATTAGAATCGGTTGAAAACTGTAGCTTCAATCCTGCTCACGAACTATTTTTAACAAATTTCGACGCGTTTTAACAAAGTCAAGGGCAATAACTCAAAACCGTTCATCGAAAATGCGTCAAGTTAGAACTTGTCCGAGATCTTATCAATTCCAATGATCACACCAAGTTTCATCAGAATCGGTTGAAAACTGTAGCTTCAATCCTGCTCACAAACTATTTTTAACAAATTTCGACGCATTTTAACAAAGTCAAGGGCAATAACTCAAAAACCGTTCATTGAAAATGCGTCAAGTTAGAACTTGTCCGAGATCTTATCAATCTAAAGTATCACACCAAGTTTTATTAAAATCAGATAAAAACTGTAGTCTCTATAGCGCTCACAAGAAATGTTGACGGACGGACCGACGGACAGGGGCGACGACAATATACGACCACATATTCATGTTGGCGTATAAAAACCAAGTTTTGTCAAAATTCGCAAGAATCATGCTATGAGCTACAAATTGAACAGGTTTTTTAAGATCAAGGGCAATAACTCATACTAAATATTTTTTAGATTTTTCTCATTTTCAATAGGCTTTATCCATGGGTGATAACAAACACTCAAGCCAAATTTCGTTAAAATCCGTCAAGAATTGTGCTTCTAGAGTGTTTACAAGCTAAAAATTGAACACGTTTTCAAGTATAAGGGCAATAACTCATACTCAATATTTTTAGATTCTTCTGATTTTCAATAGGGTTCATCCTTGGGTGATAACCAACACTCAAGCCAAATTTCTTTAAAATCTGTCAAGAATTGTCCCTTCTACAGTGTTTACAAGCTAAAATTTGAACGCGTTTTCAAGAACAAGGGCAATAACTCATACTAAATATTTTTCAATTTTTTCTGTTTTTCAATATGGTTTATCCATGGGTGATAAGCAACACTCATGCCAAGTTTCGTCAAAATCCGTCAAGAATTGTGCCTTCTAGAGTGTTTACAAACTAAAAATTGAACGCGTTTTCAAGAACAAGGGCAATAACTAATACTAAATATTTTTCAATTTTTCTGATTTTCGATAGGGTTTATCCTTGGGTGATTACAAACACTCACACCAAGTTTCATCGTAATACATCAAGAATTGTGCCTTCTAGAGTGTTTACAAGCTAAAATTGAACTTGTTTTCAAGAACAAGGGCAATAACTCATACTAAATATTTTTCAATTTTTCTGATTTTCGATAGGGTTTATCCTTGGGCTATAACGAACACTCATACCAAGTTTCATCAAAATCCGTCATGAATTGCACCTTCTAGAGTGTTTACGAGCGTTTCAAGAACAAGGGCAATAACTCATAGTAAATATTTTTCGATTCGTCTAATTTTCAATAGGGTTCATCCTTGGGTGATTACAAACAGCCATACCAAGTTTCATTGAAATCAGTCAAGAATTGTACCTTGTAGAGTGTTTACGAGCAATTGTGGACGGACGGACGGACGGAAAGAGGTGACGACTTCTAGAGCCGATTATCTATTCTTGCACATATTGAACTGTGGCACTTCCGGTTTTGCAAAAAAGATCCAAAATATATTTATGTACATCGTCGCCTATATCTAAGGTTCGTGAATGTTGAATGGTTGCTGCAACTATTGTAGTCTAAGCTCAGGAAGGTGTGTAAAAATCGAAAAAAAAAAAAAAAAAAAAAAAAATTTTGGAAATATTATAACAAACTGGGACTTTGCTTCTACACACAAAAAAAAAGAATTGACATTTCGATAACAAACTGGAAAGCAAAGTCCCACAATTATTAAAAGGTTATTCAATTCAGTGTCAGGATATTAGAAATGTTTTTACGCAGATAAGACCATAGAGTTATATATATAAAAATAGTGATGCCATCGTAATACGCCCACATTAATTGTAATGGCAGCTAATTTGTCCGGGAGGTTGACAAGAGTTATCAGTAAATGAATGTTACTGAGAGTTAAATTACAGCTTACAATTCAAGAACAAGGGCAATAACTCATAATAAATATTTTTCGATTCTTCTGATTTTCAATAGGGTTTATCCTCGGGTGATTACAAACACTCACACCAAGTTTTGTCAAAACCCATCAAGAAACCAGCTCTCTATCGTGTCCACAAACAATTCAAGAACAAGGGCAATAACTCATAGTAAATATTTTTCGATTCGTCTGATTTTCAATAGGGTTTATCCTTGGATGATTACAAACACTCACTAGGCCAGTGCTTTCATTGAGACTCGTCTCAATACACCCTAACACCAAGTTTTGTCAAAACCCATCAAGAAACCAGCTCTCTATCTTGTCCACAAACTATTGCAGACAGACAGACAAACGGACAGACAGACAGGGGCGATGAC
This sequence comes from Lottia gigantea, assembly GCF_000327385.1. NCBI lineage: Eukaryota > Metazoa > Mollusca > Gastropoda > Lottiidae > Lottia > Lottia gigantea. Next base: position 405,298 of record NW_008708133.1, on the reverse strand, counting down.
TATACTATGTACGCCCAAATTTTTGAAAAATCAAGTCAAAATCATACAAGGTTCGTTGACCTTCTTAAAAACACTTCCTTAACTGACATCATCCACTTTCTTTTCGAGCCAAACAGTGCGCCACAGATTTTTCACTCCAGAATCAACTTTCGAGGAATCACGAAGTGCTGTGCTTTTCGCCATATAATCATGTAATGCTTCGTTCAATACCTTCCGTGAAATGGTGTTTACAACTTTCTTGCAAACTGACATGTTTGGTCGAAAAACGTTAAAAACGTTCTTGCAATATTTGATATTTTTTACACACGTTCGCGGTGAAGGCCCGCTCGGATTTCACAACATTTACCCTATAATGACGATAATCACGAGATGTATCGAACGAAACAATTGAGTGGAGCATGCGTACAAACTGTTTCCTGTTGACGTTAAAACAATAAACATAGCAGATTAATATGTCTTTGGATAAAACATGGACAATCCGCGGCAGTAAAACGGAGAATGAAATACGAAGTCTGATTTTTTTTTAATAAAGTTGTGAGCTTGAAATCCGCGGAAAAGAGATTTTTACGCGTAAATGACTTTTAAAAATCACACATCCCTGCTGGCAGAAATGATGATACAGTGTTGAGTGACTGAGTTTTTCCATAACATTGTTTAAATCAAGGTGAATAACCCAAATACATATAATTATTAAATCACACAGCTCTAGTGTCAAGGGCAATAACTTAAAAATTGTTAAGCAAGAAATCGTCAAATTCCGTCTTGACCAATCATCAATATAAATAAATAGCACGTATAACTCCATTCAGTTCACTTCATTCATTTATCAACATAAATGATCACACCAAATTTCATAAAAATCACATAAAAACTGTCTCTATTTTACACATGAACAATTTTGAAGACTTGGAAGGGAAATAACTCAAGAAATGTTCATCTAGAAAACATCAAATTCGAACTTGACCAAGATCTCATTAATATTAATGACTGCAATATACATTCACATTTCCATGAGTATATGCATGGATTCTTAAATAGAGAAAAAAAAAACATTCCTGTCTGACATACAAATTGACGTCCCTAGCCCTCACCTATGTGACTAGGTATCAAAAATCATCATTCGGAGTTTGTGGATGTGAATAGTCGATTGTCTCGATTGAACTGGGCCTATCACTCGCATTCAAAATTTAAACTTTATAACTCACCTTTTACTTAGTAAGGAGAAAAGTCTTGAAAGTTGAATTACAAGCTACGAACAATTTTTTGCTGGCAGGACAAACCTGAAAGAATAATGGATAAAAGAGTGAGAGAGTCTGTCTTCTTGCAGGAAATCATTCTTTGTACTATTTTAATCTCAGAAACTGGAGATTTACATTATGACATAATCAACCTATTTATAGCTCGAAGGATTTCCCCAGAAGCTAGTCTCTGACAACCAGACTGCAATGAACATATACTTCTACGAGTTCTAGATGATAAATTCTTAATCGTAGCTAGTATAAAATAGTAGTGAGTGAAATGACTGTCAATCACGGATCACGTGGTCAAGAGAGTGAGAGTGGAGGGGGATTTTGGAGTAAGGTCTCCGTCACACGTCAGTACGTCAGTAAACACGTCAGACCCGTCAGTATATACGTCAAACACGTCAGTAAACACGCCAGACACGTCAATACGTCGATGCTACCTTACAAACTTATAACTTATGTTTATAAAAACTACTACATCCAAAAACGAAATTTCAAGAAATTTGCAAAACAAATCGCCATTCTTTACAGTCATTTCAATTCAATTAGTGCCGCGTACAAATTAAGAATTATTACTTATAAAGAGAAAAAGAATATTTTCTCAATGATTTATAATGGGGTTTAAAACAACTGCCTGGTTGACAGACTCAATCGCAAACTGGGATAAAGTGTTCCAGAAAGTGTAAGCATGCCAAAGATATGAAAACGCGTCAAAGAACTGTTATTCCTCACAAATCAATCCGTCGGTACATGAAAAATAAGATAACTATGTGAACTCTCTCAAAACAACTGCCTTAATTGTTGGCAGACTCAATCGCGAAGTGGCCTCAGGTGTTCCGGAAAGTGTAATCGTCCCCTAAGGCATTTAGGTCGAGTTTAAACACACTTCAGTAGGTAAAAAACTCAAGTCCGTCAATAAATAAAAAATAAAATAACTATGTGAACTCTCTCAAAACAACTGCCTTAATTGTTGGCAAACACAATCGCAAAGTGGCCTCAGGTGTTCCGGAAAGTGTAACCATGCCTTAAAACGTTTAGGTCGAGTTTTAAACACATCTCAGTAGGTAAAAACATCTGTACGTCAGTAAATACGTCAAAGAACTGGTTTTCGTCACACGTTGATACGTCAGTTCACAAAACAGCTAGACGTGTCAAAGAACTGTTATTCCTCACAAGTTAGTCCGTCAGTAAAGAAAAGTTAACCAAACTAAGTGAACTCTCTTAAAATACCACGTTTCTGACAGACTCAATCGCAAAGTGGCCTCAGGTGTTCCAGAAAGTGTAAACATGCCTTAAAACGCTTAGGTCGAGTTTGAAACACACCTCATTAGGTAAAAACTTCAATCCGTCAGTAAACACGTCAAAGAACTGGTCTTCGTCACACGTCAATACGTCAGTACACGCGTCAGACGCGTCAAAGAGATGAAAACACGTCAGACGCGTCAAAGAACTGTTATTCCACACAAGTCAGTCCGTCAGTAAAGAAAAGTTAATCAAACTATGTGAACTCTCTTACAATACCACATTTTTGACAGACTCAATCGCAAAGTGGCCTCAGGTGTTCCAAAAAGTGTAAGCATGCATTAAAACGTTTAGGTCGAGTTTTTTTTGACTCAAATCCGTCAGTAAACACGTCAAAGAACTGGTCTTCGTCGCACGTCAATACGTCAGTACACACGTCAGACGCGTCAAAGAGATGAAAACACGTCAGACGCGTCAAAGAACTGTTATTCATCACAAGTCAGTCCGTCATTAAAGAAAAGTTTATCAAACTATGTGAACCATCATAAAATGCCACATTTTTGACAGACTCAATCGCAAAGTGGCCTCAGGTGTTCCAGAAAGTGTCAGTAAGCCTTAAAACGTTTGGGTCGAGTGTTAAACACACTCTACTAGGTTAAGACTCAAATCCGTCAGTAAACACGTCAAAGAACTGGTCTTCGTCACACGTCAATACGTCAGTGCACACGTCAGACGCGTCAAAGAGATGAAAACACGTCAGACGCGTCAAAGAACTGTTATCCTCACAAGTCAGTCCGTCAGTAAAGGAAAGTTAATCAAACTATGTGAACTCTCTTAAAATACCACATTTTTGACAGACTCAATCGCAAAGTGGCCCCAGGTGTTCCAAAAAGTGTAAGCATGCATTAAAACGTTTAGGTCGATTTTTTTTTGACTCAAATCCGTCAGTAAACACGTCAAAGAACTGGTCTTCGTCACACGTCAATACGTCAGTACACACGTCAGACGCGTCAAAGAGATGAAAACACGTCAGACGTGTCAAAGAACTGTTATTCATCACAAGTCAGCAAGTCAGTCCGTCATTAAAGAAAAGTTAATCAAACTATGTGAACCATCATAAAATGCCACATGTTTGACAGACTCAATCGCAAAGTGGTCTCAGGTGTTCCAGAAAGTGTCAGTAAGCCTTAAAACGTTTGGGTCGAGTGTTAAACACACTCTACTAGGTTAAGACTCAAATCCGTCAGTAAACACGTCAAAGAACTGGTCTTCGTCACACGTCAATACGTCAGTGCACACGTCAGACGCGTCAAAGAGATGAAAACACGTCAGACGCGTCAAAGAACTGTTATCCTCACAAATCAGTCCGTCAGTAAAGGAAAGTTAATTAAACTATGTGAACTCTCTTAAAATACCACATTCTTGACAGACTCAATCACAAAGTGGCCTCGGGTGTTCCAGAAAGTGTAAGTATGCCTTAAAACGTTTAGGTCGAGTTTTAAACACATTCCAGTAGGTAAAGACTCAAAACCGTCAGTATACACGTCAAAGAACTGGTCTTCGTCACACGTCAATACGTCAGTACACACGTCAGACGCGTCAAAGAACTGTTATACTTCAGTCAGTCAGTCAGGAAAAGTTTTTAAAACTATTTGAACTCTCTTAAAACAACTGCCTTAATTGTTGACAGACTCAATCGCAAAGTGGCCTCAGGTGTTCCAGAAAGTGTAAGCATGCCTTAAAACGTACATGTCGAGTTTTAAACACACCTCAGTAGGTAAAAACATTAGTACGTTAGTAAATACGTCAAAGAACTGGTCTTCGTCACATGTCATACTTAAACTATGTAAACTCTCTTTAAAGACTGTTTCTTTTACAGACTCAATCGAAAATTGGCCACAGGTGTTCCAGAAAGTGTAAGCATGCCTTAAAACGTTTAGGTCGAGTTTTAAACACACCTCAGTAGGTTAAAACTCAAATCCGTCAGTAAACACGTCAAAGAACTGGTCTTCGTCACACGTCAATACGTCAGTACACACGTCAGACGCGTCAACGAAATAAAAACACGTCAGACGCGTCAAAGAAATAAAAACACGCCAAACGCGTCAAAGAACTGTTATCCCTCTCAGGTCAGTCCGTCAGTAAAGAAAAGTTAATCAAACTATGTGAACTCTCTTAAAATACCATCAATCGCAAATTGGCCTCAGGTGTTCAAGAAGGTTTAAGCATGCCTTTAGTTTGAGTATTCATCACACTTCAGTAGTAGAAGTAGCCAACAAAGTTAACTTAAGATTGTGGGTATTCTGAATGTCATAAAGTAATAAAGGTAATACATGTTTTAAGTTAAGCACAGTAATTAGGACTTTGATGTTTGTCGGCTTAATGACATATAAGGTTTTGTACAAGGGCAATTTAATAACTCATGAAGAAAGATTCGTAATTGGTCATACTTTTGACTAATTTTCTAGTCCAATCGGTAGTGATTAGGAATTATAGGGTGTAAAATGCAGGTAAATTAAGCAGAAGAAAAAAATTTGAAAGGTTACTAAAATTTTAAACCTTACACCTAGGATAACAGGAAAATAAGTAGTGTCACTATTGTAATGGATTACTACTCTGGATAGCTGCTAAATGCTAAATAGTGAACTATAAAGACGGACCTGCAATTGCTGGGTAGAGCGTTTGGTGCGTTTGGATGGTAGTTCACCCTAACATCTTGATAGAAAGCAGTTGCTACGAGACATGCATCTTTCCGAATGTTGTCGATCACAGTCCAGATACCAGGATGACTGTGACCAACTAATTCCACCCTTCACAAAAGTTGTTGGTACGACTTTCTTTATCTAAGGTGGCCAGATGTACATTCCATTGCTCGGGAGGAAAAAGAGCTGGTCGCCTACTCATTCTTATTGGGGGAAGAGGACCTCCTGGAACAATAACAGGGGGGCTGTATAGCACGAAATCCATCAGACACATATGTATTATCAACATAGTCCAAGAAGTCTGTCAGTTCATCGGAAACAGTAGTTCTTAGATAGAGCATTCCATCTTTCACACGATCAACAGGTAAAAAAAAGCCAATGCGTCAATCATGCCACAAATACTCAAACTAAACGTATAAAGGCATGCTTAAACCTTCTGGAACACCTGGGGCCACTTTCCGGTTAAGCTTGTCAAAAAGGCAGTATTTTAAGAGAGCATAGTTGATTAACTTTTCTTTACTGACGGACTGACTTCCGAGGAATAACAGCTCTTTGACGCATCTAACGTGTTTTCATTTCTTTGACGCGTCTGGCGTGTGTACTGACGTATTGACGTGTGAGTAAGATCAGTTCTTTGACGTGTTTACTGACGAAAGGGAGTTTTTACCTACTGACGTGTGTACTGACGTATTGACGTGTGACGAAGACCAGTTCTTTGACGTGTTTACAGACGGTTTTGAGTCTTAACCTACTGGAGTGTGTTTAAAACTCGACCTAAACGTTTTAAGGCATACTTACACATTCTAGAACACCTGAGGCCACTTTGCGATTGAGTCTGTCAAAAATGTGGTATTTTAAGAGAGTTCACATAGTTTGATTAACTTTTCTTTACTGACGGAATCACTTGAGAGGAATAACAGTTCTTTGACGCGTCTGACGTGTTTTCATCTCTTTGACGCGTCTGACGTGTGTACTGACGTGTGAACTGACGTATTGACGTGTAACGAAGACCAGTTCTTTGGCGTGTTTACTGACGGATTTGAGTCTGAACCAACTGAGGTGTGTTTAAAAGTCAACATTAACGTTCTAAGGCATGCTAACACTTTCTGGAACACCTGAAGTCACTTTGCGATTGAGTCTGTCAAAAATGTGGTATTTTAAGAGAGTTCACATAGTTTGATTAACTTTTCTTTACTGACGGAATGACTTGAGAGGGATAACAGCTCTTTGACGCGTCTGACGTGTTTTCATTTCTTTGACGCGTCTGACGTGTGTACTGACGTATTGACGTATTGACGTGTGACGAAGACCAGTTCTTTGACGTGTTTACTGACGGATTGAAGTTTTCACGTAATGAGGTATGTTTAAAACTCGACCTAAGCGTTTTAACGCATGTTTACACTTTCTGGAACACCTGAGACCACTTTGCGATTGAGTCTGTCTAAAGTGTGGTATTTTAAGAGGGTTCACATAGTTTGATTAACTCTTCTTTACTGACGGACTGACTTGTGAGGAATAAGAGTTCTTTGACGCGTCTGACGTGTTTTCATCTCTTTGACGCGTCTGACGTGTGTACTGACGTATTGACGTGTGACGAAGACCAGTTCTTGGACGTGTTTACTGACGGATTGAAGTTTTCACGTAATGAGGTGTGTTTAAAACTCGACCTAAGCGTTTTAAGGCATGTTTACACTTTCTGGAACACCTGAGGCCACTTTGCGATTGAGTCTGTCTAAAATGTGGTATTTTAAGAGAGTTCACATAGTTTGATTAACTTTTCTTTACTGACGGACTGACTTGTAATGAATAACAGTTCTTTGACGCGTCTGACGTGTTTTCATTTCTTTGACGCGTCTGACGTGTGTACTGACGTATTGACGTGTGACGAAGACCAGTTCTTTGACGTGTTTACTGACGGATTTGAGTCTTAACCTACTGGAGTGTGTTTAAAACTCGACTTAAACGTTTTAAGGAATACTTACATTTTCTGGAACACCTGAGGCCACTTTGCGATTGAGTCTGTCAAAAATGTGGTATTTTAAGAGAGTTCACATAGTTTGATTAACGTTCCTTTACTGACGGACTGACTTGTGTGGAATAACAGTTCTTTGACGCGTCTGACGTGTTTTCATCTCTTTGACGCGTCTGACGTGTGTACTGACGTATTGACGTGTGACGAAGACCAGTTCTTTGACGTGTTTACTGACGGATTGAAGTTTTTACCTAATGAGGTGTGTTTAAAACTCGGCCTAAGCATTTTAAGGCATGTTTACACTTTCTGGAACACCTGAGGCCACTTTGCGATTGAGTCTGTCTAAAATGTGGTATTTTAAGAGAGTTCACATAGTTTGATTAACTTTTCTTTACTGACGGACTGACTTGTGAGGGATAACAGTTCTTTGACGCGTTTGACGTTTTTTCATTTATTTGACGCGTCTGACGTGTGTACTGACGTATTGACGTGTGACGCAGACGAGTTCTTTGATTTGTTTACTGACGATGTTTCGACCGTGTGATGAAATTTCGGCCCAGACGTATTGACGCACACTTAACCTTTCTAGAATACCCGATGCCACACAGATCTTGAGTTTTCCAAAAAAGCAGCCCTTTGAGAAAGTTCCTATTGTTAATGCGTTTTTTATAAAAACTCTGTAAAGAAAGAACAATATTGGCAATTCCTACTTTTTTGACGTGTTTACCGACGTGTTTGTTTTCATAACAGAATTTTCTAAATGATCTTTCGTTTTTCGTTGAAATATATTGAAATTCTGTATTTTGTTAGGTATCATTGACGTGTCCATTTTCAAAATATCGTTTTTATTTCGTTTTGTGACTAAAAATAATATGATTCTTGATTTTATAAGGTAGCATCGACGTGTGACGTGTTTGACGTGTTGACTGACGTACTGACGTGTGACGGAGAAACAATTGGGATTTTGACAAAAAATCAATAAAGTAATTCTTTTCGGGTCTCATAATAAGGATATTATGTTAATTAGGTCAACAGACTTGATTGATGCATGATTTTTTTTTTGTGCAAAAACGGATGCAAATAAATAGACCCTTCAAGTGATCGAGTCGAAATTTGCAGGAAAGTTGCAGAGTATATCTGACTATATAAAAGGAAATATTTCAGCGCCTAAGATGCAATGGAGCCCGAAAAGGGGCAAAACTTCTTAACATTTAAGTTTGACGAAAATGCGTACACAATTGGAAATGTGCATATGCCGACAGGGTCGACCTTACTTATAATCCGACTTTATCTATGCAAAAATTGAATTTTGTGCGGAAACGGATGCCAAAAATGGACCTCTCAACTGATCGAATCGAAATTTGCAGGAAAGTTCGAGAGTATATCTGACTATCACCAAGAAATATTTCAGCGCCTAGAATCCAATGGGGCCCTAAAAGGGGCAATTTTTTGGAGATCACTCAGACATTTTCTGCGTATCACATGACGTATTTGGGGTTAAATGGGCTAAGGGTGGGGTGTCCGACCCTTTTCTAACCCTCAAAACTTCTTAACATTTCACCTAAACCCATTATACGTGTAATTCCAGAGTTTGACGAAAATGCGTACAAATTGGAAATGTGCATATGCCGACAGGGTCGACCTTACTTATAATCCAACTTTATCTATGCATAAATTCAATTTTGTGCGGAAACGGATGCCAAAAATGGACCCTTGAACCGATCGAGTCAAAATTTGCAGGAAAGTTGCAGAGTATATCTGACTATCACCTGGAAAAGTTTCAGCGCCTAGAATCCAATGGGGCCCGAAAAGGAGCATTTTTTTGGAGATCACTCCGACATTTTCTGCGTATCACATGACGTATTTGGGGTTAAATGGGCTAGGGGAGGCGTGTTAAACCCTTTTCTAACCCTAAAAACTTCTTAACATTTAACCCAAGCAAGTTTTATGTGTAATTCCAGAGTTTGATGAAAATACGTAAAAAATTGGAAATGTGCATATGCCGACAGGGTCGACCTTACTTATAATCCAACTTTATCTATGCATAAATTCAATTTTGTGCGGAAACGGATGCCAAAAATGGACCCCTCAACCGATCGAGTCGAAATTTGCAGGAAAGTTGGAGAGTATATCTGACTATCACCTGGAAAAGTTTCAGCGCCTAGAATCCAATGGGGTCCGAAAAGGGGCAATTTTTTGGAGATAACTCCGACATTTCTGAGTATTATATGACGTATTTGGGGTTAAATGGGCTAGGGGAGGGGTGTCAAACCCTCAAAACTTCTTAACATTTCACCCAAACCCATTATAGGCATAATTCCAGAGTGAAAATGCGTAAAAAATTGGAAATGTGCATATACCGACAGGGTAGACCTTACTTATAATCCGACTTTATCTATGCAAAAAATGAATGTTGTGCGGAAACGACTGTTTTACATGGAACTGATCAGACTATATCATGGAGATTATTTAGGTTGGGCATAGGCCGTCTCTCCAAAAACTACTTATCGGATGGAGTTTTGAACCATATTAAACATAGGATTTTAAAACGAAACAACACATTCATTAAATATTTATATACAATCTTATCTAACAATTATTATAACAGTAACTTTTAAAAATTTTCATTTGCTTCACATTGAAAATCTATAAATATTCTAAGATGTACACCCAATATGCACAATAACTTTAATATAATGAACAATTAAGAGAACCATTTCCAAGGCCACCAGCTGCAAGTGAAGAAAATGCAACACATTTGACAGACTGATCTGACAGATTAGCAGAAATTTATTTGATTAAATCTATTAAGCTTCATTTGTCCAAACTATTATTGTTTCACTGTCCACATATTTCCACCACTATGAACAGTTCTTTATTATTGGTAAGCAATAATTTCCTCTTTTAGTTGATCAATATTGTCTCCTGTAATCTTGAAGACATTACTGAAATGTAAAATCAATAAAAAGAATTAAGCCAACTTTCAAAATCCAGAGACAGAGGCTTTTGAGTGCATGCATGCCAAATGTAATCTGGCCTGGTTTTATGCTTACTGCTAAGTTGTTGGTTCATTTGTAGCCGAAATAATTAAATTGTATCAATTAAAGGGACTGGACACTCTTAAATAACTTGAAACAATTTAGATGGAAAAATTGATTTGTAATTTAGCACATTAAATTTCTTTATTAACTTTATTTTATCTAATGCCATCAGTGAGTTCAAATATCATTATCACCACTTACCATAACATGTATATAAAACACCATTTAAAAACCATATCACCATCTACAATCAATAACCAATAAACACCAACTTGTCATATTCTATCACTTATTTTTATCTTCAGTAACCATTAACTACCAAATTATCATCTACCATCACTTATTTTTATCTACTATCATCATTAACAACCAAACCACCATCATTTATCATTATACAGTCACTATTAACTACCAACTGATATCATACAATCACTAACCTTTATCTACAGTCACTATTAACTACCATATTACCATCTTCCATCACTCACCTTTATCTACAGTCACTATTAACTACCATATTACCATCTTCCATCACTCACCTTTATCTACAGACACTATTAACTACCATATTACCATCTTCCATCACTCACCTTATCTACAGTCACTATTAACTACCATATTACCATCTTTCAACACTAACCTTTATCTACAGTCACTATTAACTACCATATCACCATCTTTCAACACTAACCTTTATCTACAGTCACTATTAACTACAAAACAGCAAGCAATAGTGTTGACAGTGAAATCAGTAAGCAATAGTGTCACCATTGAAAACAGCAAGCAATAGTGTTGACAATGAAATCAGCTAGCAATAGTGTTGACAGTGAAAAGAGCAAGCAATAGTGTTGACAGTGAAATCAGCAAGCAATAGTGTTGACAGTGAAATTAGCAAGCAATAGTGTTGACAGTGAAATTAGTAAGCAATAGTGTTGACAGTGAAATTAGTAAGCAATAGTGTTGAGAGTGAAATCAGCAAGCAATAGTGTTGACAGTGAAATTAGCAAGCAATAGTGTTGACAGTGAAATTAGTAAGCAATAGTGTTGACAGTGAAATTAGTAAGCAATAGTGTTGACAGTGAAATTAGTAGGCAATAGTGTTGACAGTGAAATCAGCAAGGAATAGTGTTGACAGTGAAATCAGCAAGGAATAGTGTTGACAGTGAAATTAGTAAGCAATAGTGTTGACAGTGAAATTAGCAAGCAATAGTGTTGACAGTGAAATCAGCAAGGAATAGTGTTGACAGTGAAATTAGTAAGCAATAGTGTTGACAGTGAAATTAGTAGGCAATAGTGTTGACAGTGAAATCAGCAAGCAATAGTGTTGACAGTGAAATTAGTAGACAATAGTGTTGACTGTGAAATTAGCAAGCAATAGTGTTGACAGTGAAATCAGCAAAGAATAGTGTTGACAGCGAAATCAGCAAGCAAGTGTTGACAGTGAAATCAGTAAGGAATAGTGTTGACAGTTAAATCAGCAAGCAATAGTGTTGACAGTGAAATCAGTAAGGAATAGTGTTGACAGTGAAATCAGCAAGCAATAGTGTTGACAGCGAAATCAGCAAGCAAGTGTTGACAGTGAAATCAGTAAGGAATAGTGTTGACAGTTAAATCAGCAAGCAATAGTGTTGACAGTGAAATCAGCAAGCAAGTGTTGACAGTGAAATCAGTAAGCAATAGTGTCAACAGTGAAAACAGCTAGAAAAACAGAGAAATAGAGTTTGCACTGAACCGAGCAAATAATCGTGCTATAAAAGTGAAGTCAGGTGCAATAGAGTTGAAAGTGGAATCAGCAAGCAATAGTGTTTTCATCAAAACTTGAATAATACTAATATGATCATGATTTGAATTTTAACAACATGCTTTCCTTTTACCTATTTATAACACAATCTGATTTTTAAAATTTTTTCAGAATTGGCATTCTATAAAACTTTAAGTAATTATTTTGAAATAGGCAATGAACCAGCACAGACTACCACTTTATCATCCGGATGACACTTCCCGTTTTCATCGGAACCTATTTTGACTAATGAATGTCTGGTTGTGATTGTGAAGTTCTATATTGCTTAAAGATTTCCTTATTTTTTGGTGTCGAATTAAGCAAACTATTTGATTAATTGATGTTTCGAATTTACGAGTTTTTGCATATGTTGCACTGTGGCACTTACGGTTTTGCAAATATGTTCCAATTCATATTCATTAACAACGTTGCCACTGCAGAAGGTTTACACATGTAGAAATATTGATGTAGCTATTGAAGCTTAGGCTGTGTGCCCTACAAACTGGGACTTTGCTGAAAGCAAAGTCCCACAATAATCGTTACGAAAACAAAGCAGTGCGTTCGAAGGACGCCCTGCAATAATCGTTACGAAAACAAAGCACTGCAAAAAAAATAAACATAAGGAAAACAATAATTTTATATATGGTGTCTGCGTTATGCCGACTTGTTGGGTTTTTTTTCGTCTCGTGTGTCAAATGGACGCGCATCGCATGGATATAAGAATATATTTGATGTTAAAGAAAGACTACTACTGTTGTATTTATTTTTTGTACTAGTATTAGATTTCGGGGAAGGGAGGGTTTGATTCTCCCAAATGTACAGGCCTAGGGTGGAGCAGACACTTTATTTAGAAATTAGGATTAAGGGTCTTGATATTGTGTTTTCTTCTATTTTTATTCTGATCTGAAATAAGAAAAAATAGCGAGAAGTATAGTATCTGTTATGTACTGATTGTTTTTAGTTTACTATGAACAATATTATCATTTAAGTTCTTATTTTTTGAATATGCAACTATCATTTTCTGCTTATAGACATGGGGGAATTTCTCTTGAAGGCTCTTATAGTGGGCATGAACTATCTTGCTTGCCCGATTGCTGGTTGTATTAAACGGGACAACAAAGGGTGCTATGCCTACATTATGATGAATATTTAGTCCTATAGGTCTTGCTGTATTCAATGTCTCAATGCAATGGGCTTCCCTTGATTGACGGAATTTGGTAGTTTCATCTTCGGGCAAGTCAATTTCTATACGCTCAATTGGGATTAGGGCGAGATCGTCTATTGAATGGTCGTCGAGGTTGAAATGATTATAAACAGGCTTGTCTTTCTTTAATTTGATGTCTGACCTATGAGCATTAAAGCGAGTTCGTAAATTATTCTTAGTTTCTCCTACATATTGTTTGGGGCATTTCTTGCATGAAATTAAATATATTACATTCGAATGTTCACATGTTAGATGTTCCTGGATCGGGTACCTTTTATTCGTAGAGTTGCTTACAAAATAATGAGTTTCTGATATAAAGGGACATGTTTTGCATCTACTGGACAAACATGGAGCACTTCTTAAACCTGGAGGTACTTCGGCATAAAGTCTGTTTTTAGCTGCTATCTGTGCTATAGTGGAATTTTTTATGTTTCGTGAAAATCGTTTAGAGTACCCACGCTCTTTCAGTTTTGAGAAAACAATCGTACAGGCTTGGTTGAAATCAGAAGATCTTGTACAAATTCGATGAAATCGTAAAACTTGTGACTTAATTATACCAGAAAAGGTATGTTTTAGGTGAAAGGAGCTCTTGTGCAAGAGTTGATGAGTATCAGTTTCTTTGAAATACACTTTAATATCCAGTTTATTTGTTTCTGCTATGGAATCTCCCTTAAAGACTGTGGTATCGAGAAAGTTTATGCTTTTGTCACTCACGTTTGCGGTTAGTTTGATAGAAGGATGGTGGTTGTTGAGAATTTCAAAGAATTCCCAAAACTGTTCGATAGAATAAGTCCAAACCATAAAAATGTCATCCAAAAAGCGTCCGTAAAAAAGTGGGTCAAATGGACAGAGGGGCAACACCTCACGTTCCCATTCTGCCATGAAAAGGTTTGCGTACGAAGGGGCGAATCGTTTGCCCATTGCTGTCCTTGAAGTTTGTAAATATGTTTTACCATTAAATGTGAAATCGTTTCGACTAAGACAAATCTCTAAAAGCTGTAGAATTGCATCGTCGGGTCTGTTTGGATCTGGGTTTCTATTAAAAGCTTTACGAACTGCCGTTAAACCAGTAGTGTTATCGATATTGGTATACATAGAAGAAACGTCGATAGAAATTAAAATAGCATTAGAGGGAACTCGAAGATTTTTTATTTCATTGACAAAATCGGTTGTGTCTTTAAGGTAGGCGCGATGTTGACATGCTAGAGGTAGTGAGAAATGATCAATGTATTCTGACACTGCATATGACTCACTACCACAGCCAGATATAATCGGGTGGCCTTTAGGGATTTTATTCGAGATAAACCACTCCTTGGTTGGATTCTTATGGATTTTAGGCAAAGTGTACAAATGTCTCTCGCGACAATCAGGTTTGGCAGACAGATAGTCATATTGTTTCTGTTTGAGATAACTAGTTTTGACTAAATTGGCAAGAATATTGTTAATCATGTTAGCAGTTTCTTTGAAAATTGGTTTGGTAAAATGGCATAATGTTTAGGATTATTCAGTTGATTCTCTGCTTCTGAAACGTAATCATCCCTATTCAGAATGACACAACATGTACCTTTGTCACTCTTTTTAATAACAATGCTATCGTCTTTCTTAAGTAAGTTTAACGCTTCACGTTCCACTCGTGTGAGATTAGGCTTTTCGTGTGTTATGGAAAGGTTCACTGTTTGGCTATTCATACTCGCAAATACTTTCAATATTTCAGGATGGATGGCGGCCTGAAGGGGTGTCCACGTGGATTTAGGAATAAACATTGTTCTAGCACCACGTGGGGGGTGGTTTAGAAAAAAATATGTGCAGCTAAGATTTCGTTGAAATCGTTCAATGGATGGTCGGAGATAATTCAAGGGGTGAAGGGGTGTAAGAATTTTGCGGCTCAAGTCAACTACAGTTTGGCCTAGCGGTGGCCTCTCAGTATTTTTATCCCCAGTAATTAGTTTAAAGACTTACTCGATGCTTGAAGCTGGTGTATCCAAAACAAATAAATGCTGTTTGCTGTTTCTGGAGACCAATGAAGATTATCAACTGGTTCGAATTCTTCTTCGTAGGGTGGTAAGATTGTTGCGCTGTTGATACTGGACTCCATCATCATGTTGTTGGGAGTGCTGAGGTTCTGTTGTGCTTTCTTCGAGATTTTATTTGAAATGGGTATACATGTGAAGAGGATCTTGGAGTTTGGGAAGGTTTTGTTGGCTGTGGCGATTAATTTCTGGGCTTGGTTAAAGGAGGTCTTTGGTAGCTGATCACGGTTGTTGAGGCCTACATGAAGAATAATGGTAGTAGGTTTGGGATCATGGTCGTATGATTCCATGATTGACTGTATGTGATGGATTTGGGCACCGGGGTAAGAATGTATTTCAGTGTCTGAACTGGTTTTGGTAATTCGATTCAGGTTAGATGATCCAATAATTAAGGTAGATGTCTTTAGAGCGGGTAGCTTCCATAATGATTTGTCCTTGGTTTGGTGATAATACGGTTTGGTAGCGGATATAATGTTAGTTATTAGAATTGTAGCATTTTGAACGGACGGGGATCTCGTTCGAGGGGATCTGGATACACGTCTCGACTTGGATGGAGACTGAGGGGTGGTTTGCTGGTCCAAAAACGCACAGAAGGAAGAAAGGTTGGCGGATCCTGGATCACGTGGTGAAGATTCAGATGGTGTGGATGGGGAAGACGAGTCTGAAAGTGAAAAGAGAAGGGGAGTGCCCTCTCTACGAGAGCGTTTACCTATGTCTGCTGGGCTAGGAGTAGGTGAACTTCGGGCTCGTTTAGGGGTTTGGTTCGGCTGCGTCGTGGCTCTAGATGGTGCAGGTGTAGTGTCCATTTCAGTTGGTAGAGATATGGTTACTCTGGTTTTTGTTTCGTTGATTGTTTGGTAGAACTTGGTGATTACAGCTTGAGTGAGACGTTTCCCATAGGAGCGACGGGCCCAGGACAGGGCATGAGAAACGATGCGGTCGACGGCAGGTGATGATAAAGACTTGGTACGAATGGTGGTCAGCTTCTCTTGAAGTGTGGTTTGGTAATGGTCGATCAGGACCTGCGTAACCTTAGAGAGCTATGTCCGATTGAGGGATCTAATATTCGCGTCAACAGCTGATGTTTTCATTGCTGGACGGATAAAACTATCCAACTCAGAGACTTTGCGCTTGAAGGTAAACGCTGGTTGGCCTTGCTGTTGAAGGGTAAGGATTGCCAAATGATGGAGGCACTGCAAAACTTGGAAGAACACCTTCACAAAGGGTTCTTCCTCCTTATGAGTGGGGACTGGTTGGCGTCGGTGGGCAGGTAGTCGTTTCTGTTGTTGGTCAGGTCGATGGTTACCTCTTGATTGGTAGGTGTTGTGGGTAGGTCGGCGATGGGGTGGGATATAGCTGGATGGGTTGGTTGGTGGTCGGCGATTGGTAGGTGGTAGAGGTCGATGGAAGACAGGGCCGTTGTAGGGTACGTGATATTGGTTTGGTTGACGATTAGTGTTTCTATGTCTGGCTTCTTGCCAGTGGTTGTTGCAGTTGGGGAGCATAATGAAAATAACTTGAGGTTAGAAAGGGAATGTACAGCGGATGTAACAGGAGGAAACTGTATATGCTAGCGTGAAAATGTGGGGATCGAATTATGCAAATAAATCAAACTGGGTTTGGGGATATATAAAGTAAGATGAAAGTTTTCGAAATATTATCCTTTTTCAAGTGTCGAGGAATGGTTACAAGAGACAAGATTACCATCTAGGTTCACAAACTATGTTATGTCACACCAGATAGAGATGGCTTCCATCAATAGGCTGCGTGCAAAGATCTGTTTTACCAACTGATTTCATTACGATGTCACCAGTTAGATTAAAATAAAAGTTGTTTTGGAAATGTTACCATCGTTATGTAAGTCGCTATTTCCAGATGTCTTTTAGATTTGTGAAGTGAACCCAGTATTAAGTTTTTCAGAATTTTTCATAATTTGGCTTGGATTTGTATTGTTTTGTTTTGATGATAAAAAGTGATGTTCCGATTGTCGGCGACAATCGATTATCGATCGGTGAAATTCTGAAAAACTGAAAGTCGGAGACGTTGGCAAACAAAATATAAAAGTCAGTCTTGTTGTTTTTTGTTTGTTTTGTGTTGAATAAAAAAAATTCTAAAAATAAATTAAACTTAACTTATTATAAGATTGGTTGACTGAAACAATGAGATCCTGATAATTTGTCACATAAATAGATAGAACAACATAGATATGGCCTTTTTGCAAAAACATTGAAGATATCCTGAGTATATGAAAAGACATTATTGAGGAAATATTATAAAAAGTGGACATGTCATATAAGCCTAAGTGAGGTAATATTATGGTGTCTGCGTTATGCCGACTTGTTGGGTTTTTTTCGTCTCGTGTGTCAAATGGACGCGCATCGCATGGATATAAGAATACATTTGATGTTAAAGAAAGACTACTACTGTTGTATTTATTTTTTGTACTAGTATTAGAATTACAATTCCAGAATAAAGTTATTTTTATAACACTACTGAATAACTTTTATTAAAAGTAATTAATTTATAGCAAGACTTCTACATCTTTAAAACGTGCTTATTTTAAACTTCTGTGTAATTTCGGTCCATAGAGCAAAAAGCTGGTACGCAAATTTGTTTTCTCAGAGTGTTGACTTACAGTGTAATTACCTGCATCAAACCTATCATAATTTACACAACAGCTATGAAATTAATTTATAAAGCCTTAAAACATGTACATGTTCATTTAATTTTC
Source organism: Lottia gigantea (assembly GCF_000327385.1). NCBI lineage: Eukaryota > Metazoa > Mollusca > Gastropoda > Lottiidae > Lottia > Lottia gigantea. The sequence goes on along the minus strand of NW_008708133.1, from coordinate 387,352 downwards.
GATTATTAATCGATTACATAATCGATTATGCCTATCCGATTATTTCGATTAATCGACTATTATTTTCTTCCGATTGCCCATCACTAATGATAAAGTTAGTTTACTTTTACTTTTTGTATGTGAAAATGTTGGGACAACATTCTGTTATGGCCATTTTAGCATTTATTGAATGTTTTAAACTTATTTCGTTTTTTCACAATAGTACACAAGCTAATTAGACTGGAATAATATATCATATTATCTTTTCGTTTCTTATTGTGACAATTGATGCATAAAAGAACCATTTTTTTTAATGAACCATCATGACAGAATGTAGAATTCTCAAATTAACATTTTTTATCAGTTTGAACTTATCAGTTTTCAGTTAGTTCTCAGACTTTATCAGATTGTTATATCAATATTGTAAAAGGGGCCAGGAATGTCTAATAATACGTTAATCGCTCTACGCTCTACACTCTACTTCTACAGTTATCAGATGTATAATAATTCAACTTTTCATTCATCTTATGTTTTATGCTTTTAATTATATAAACATTTAAAAAACCAGATTCTTGTTCAACTATATCCACAGCGCATTATCGTACCACTCCCTCCTCCTGACCCGCTGGCAGCCACAATATTCTATTAACGTATTAGACATTTTATAGTATGAAGTATTTCAACATATATAACATATCGAGACCTTTTATGTGGATAAAGACATATATTTTATCAGCTTCTGAAAGGTAAACAATCAAAATGAGTAAAAGACAAACTTTACAAATTCTTGATTTTGATGAGGTTTCACCACAACCAAAAATGTATGAAGCCAGTGAAATGAAAAAGAACTTAACCCGTGATTTTGATCTACCATGGTTTATTAAGAATTCCGAAGAATCCATCACAGCTGATGACAGGCTAAACTTAAAATTCAGAAACAAGAAGAATTGTTAGCTTTAAAAATGGAATTTGCATTAGCAAATGCAAAACTTGACATTGAATCTGAATGTGGCAGTCATATTAGTCAATCATGTAGTAGACATAGCTTGCATTCTAGAACAAGTCGGAATTCTGTAATAAAAACTGAAAAACATTCTTCTCCTGTAGTTATTACACCTACAAGAAATATATCTCCAGTTATAAACGCTTCAAGTGAAAATGTACTGCAGACAGACAATGAACCTGATCAATATCAAAGTTCAACTGATGGTATGCTTATGACAGTTGTTAAAGAACTTAAAAAACCTAAGGCTCAAATAGAAAAGTTTAGTGGTGACATTATGCTTTATAAGAAATTCGTCAGACAATTTAACTATGTGGTGACATGTATAGATAGTCATGATGAAAAAATGAATTTATTAGAGTTCTATACAGATGGTGAAGCTGGTACTATCGTAAATGGATTCGGACACATGGAATCAGAAGTAGGTTATAAAGCTGCATTAAATGAACTAGAAGATCGCTATGGTGATGAAGAAGCCATCGCTTCAGTTTATATTGATAAAGCCCTTGCTTGGCCTAAAATAACGAATTCTAAGGAACTTGACAAATTTGCTATATTCCTATGCGAGTGTGAGTACGCAGTTGGTAGTATGTCAAATATTGGTGTATTAGATCATCGTGACAGTCTAAAATCCTTAGTAAAACAGCTTCCTTATAACCTTCATGATAAATGGGGGACAGTAGTTCAAAACATTTAAAGACAGTGATAAACACAAGAGGGCAAAGTTTCATGATCTTGTCAAATTTGTTAAACGCGAAGCACGAAAATCCAATGACCCAACATTTGGCAGAGAAGCGTTAAGTGATAAGAATAAACATTCTAGTTCAAATACACCTAAAAGATCCTTTACCAACCATAAAGTTCTGACAACATCTGTCTCATCCAACAATGAAGTAAAAGAACAATTAGCATTTCAGAAACCTGGTTTATTCTGTAAAATCCACATCAATTATCAGAATGTAGAACAATCCAGAAAAAAAACCTTATCAAGAACGTATTGATTGTCTAAAATCTTCAAGATTATGTTATGGTTGATTAAAACCTGGACATTCAATTAAGAACTGTAAATCAAAGGCAAAATGTGATAGTTGTTATAGATGGCATCCAACTATTCTACATGATGCAAACTTCGAAGGCAAGCATAAACAATCTGTGACAGAACAAATAACTTCAGCATGTAGTGACTCTACGGAGGCTGGTGACGGTGTATGTACAATGAACATTATACCAGTTATAGTGAAGCTTAAAGGTAGCTCTAGGACAATCAAAACCTATACTTTTAAGGACAATGGCAGTAGTGCAACATTTTGTACAACAAATTTAATGAATCAACTAGACAAAATTCCTGTGACGCATGAACTGATTCCAACAAAACACGATATCGCTGCATTGGATCATCTTAAGAACATCAAATTGCCTCAAATCAACGCAGAAATTGGTTTATTAATTGGTAGCAGAATTGCTGATGCTTACACACCCCTTGAAGTAATTAACAGTGAATCACATATGCCTCATGCATGTTTGACTAAACTAGGTTGGAGTGTGTGTAATCTTGTAAGATCTCCTACTACGAGCATTCAAACTGTTAATAGTATTATTGTCAATAGATGTGAAGTAAATGTTGTGAGTGAAATAGACACACTTGAACAATTGTTACATAAATCTATTAATTTTGACTTTCCTGAAAATCCTGTATCAGAAAAACTCGAGAACAGTATTCAAGATAAACAATTTTTGAAATTAGTTGATGAATCCATTGAGAAAATGGAAAATGGACATTACCAGATTGCCTTGCCGTTTAAATCAAAAAACGTAACTATGCCTAACAACTATACACAAGCTGAAAAAAGACTATATTCATTGAAGTATAAATTTCAGAAACAACCGAAATTCAAGGCAGATTATGTTGAATTTATAAATAAAATCATCAATAATGGATATGCTATGAAGATGAGTGAAGACGAAAGTATTAAAGACACTAACTCATGGTATATTCCACACCATGGTGTTTATAACCCAAATAACCCTAACATTAGAGTAGTTTTTGACTGTTCGGCAAAATATCATGGAATTTCCTTGAATCAAATGCTATTAAGTGGACCTGACTTAACAAGTAAATTATTAAGTGTATTATTACGTTTCCGACAGGAACCAATTGCCTTATTATCTGACATTACATCCATGTATTACATGGTTTACGTCCCAGAAAATAACTCTAAATTTTGATTTCTGTGGTATCCAGATGGTGACACAAATAACCCTCTTTCAGTTTATAAGATGAGAGTGCATTTGTTTGGTGCAGCATCATCACCAAGCTGTGCTATATCAGCTTTACAGAGAACAGCAAAGGACAATGAAACTATAGACAATAGAGAAGCTGTTCAAACAATACTGAGAAACTTTTATGTAGATGACTGTTTGCGATCAGTTCCTACAGAGTCTGGTGCAATAAAACTAGTTAAAGATCTGAACAATATATGTGAAAATGGTGGATTTCACTTGTCTAAGTGGATGAGTAATAGTAGAAGAGTTCTTGAGACAATACCTGTCGAACATCGCTCAAAGGAACTCAAACTTTTAAATCTCGATTCAGATAATTTACCAGTTGAACGAGCTCTTGGTGTATACTGGTCTGCAGAATCTGATACATTGGGATTCAAGATAAATTTACAGCACAAACCTGCTACAAAAAGAGGAATTCTCTTCACTATCTGCTCAGTCTATGATCCTATAGGATTAGCTGCACCACTTATATTACCTGGTAAAATTATATTACAGGATCTTTGTCAGTTGAAACTTCAATGGGATGAACCTATTCCTGAAAATATTGAAAATAAATGGAACCAATGGTTAACAGATTTACCAAATTTAGAAAAGGTTTCAATTAGAAGATGTTACAAACCCAATGAGTTTGGTGATATTCAGTCAACACAGTTACATAGTTTTGCTGATGCAAGCGAAGTAGGATATGGTGTAGGAATCTACTTAAGACAAGTCAATAATGCAGGGACAATTACTTGCTCACTAGTTTTAGGCAAGTCACGTGTAACACCACTCAAAAGAGTAACAATTCCACGAATTAACAGCAGCTACAACAGCTCTCCGCTTAAGTCATAAAGTGATTAAAGAATTAGACATTAACTTTGATAAATCAGATATCTTTTATTGGACTGATAGTGAAAGTGTTTTAATATATTTAGCTAATACTACTACCAGATTCCAAACGTTTGTAGCCAACAGAATAGATCTTATAAGAGAATCCAGTGAATTGTCTCAATGGAGACATGTTGACAGTAAATTAAATGTAGCTGATGATTTCTCTAGAGGAATATCTAGCAGTAATAAATACTTTAGTATGAGATGGCTGCATGGTCCTGAGTTTTTATGGAAGTCAGATACACATTGGCCAGTAAAAACTATTCCTACATTACTTTCACCTGATGATGTTGAAGTTAAAAGGTCACAACTTCTAGTAACAGCAACTACTACAGAAGTTACCAGTAATATTATGACTCGATTATTAGAATACCATTCTTCATGGTCAAAGTTAAAAACAACAGTAGCATGGTTGTTACGTGGTATATCAAACCTATTAAACTTGGTAAAAGGAAGAAAAGATCCAGAATCAAAAGATGGTAAAATCAACAACCAACAAAGTAAGTCTCAATTTACTACTTTAACACCAGATGAACTAAGCATAGCAGAGAACAGAATATTAATGTATGTTCAAAACCAACATTTTCCCAGTGATGTTACCAGTTTACAAAATGGAACAAAGTTACAATCAAACAGCAAAGTGTTAAAATTAGATCCTTATTTAAAGGATGGATTATTGCGTGTTGGAAGACGCTTGAAACGTTCACAACTTCCTAGTGATGTTAAAAATCCAATAATATTGCCAAAGGATTCATGTGTTTCAAGACTTATTTTACAGGACATTCATGTTAAAGTTGGACACCTTGGAAGAAATTCAATGTTAGCAGCTCCTCGAGACAAGTATTGGATGTTAAAGGCAAATAGAGCGATCAGAAGTCTAGTTTCAAAGTGTGTAACATGTAGACACTATAGAGCAAAGGCTGGTGAACAAAAAATTAGTGATCTACCTGGTGACAGATAAATAGCTGGTGAGAAACCATTTACAGTGACAGGTGTTGATTATTTTGGACCCTACGAAATTAAGCAAGGTCGAAATATAGTAAAACGTTATGGTGTAATTTTTACTTGTGTTCGTACTAGGGCAGTGCATATTGAATTAGCTTACTCACTTAACACTGATGCTTGTTTTAATGCTATTAGAAGATTTGTTAATAGGAGAGGACCTGTGAAAGTTTTTAAATCTGATAATGGTTCTAATTTTATAGCTACAAACAAAGTACTTAAAGAAGAATTTACAAAGTTAAATTTTGATAAACTTAGACATTTGTGTTTGAACAAAGCCATGAAATGGGAATTTAATCCACCCACTGCATCCCATTTTGGTGGAATATGGGAAAGACAAATCAGAACTATCAGAAAAATATTATTTGCTTTGTTTAAAGAACAATGTGTACGTTTATCAGATGACAGCTTACAGACATTATTTTCTGAAATAGAAAGTATAATTAATAGCAGACCAATAACCAGAAATTCAGATGATCCAAATGACTTGAGTGCATTAACACCTAACCATTTATTATTATTAGATAACATAGGATCATTTCCTTTAGGAACTTTTGACAAGAAGGACAATTTTGTAAGACGAAAATGGCGACAAGTGCAGTATATTTCAGACATTTTTTGGAAGCGTTGGAGCTCAGAATACTTAGTTTCACTCAAGAAAGACAAAAATGGCATTTTCCTAAACGCAATTTTTCTGTTAATGACATTGTTTTGTTAATAGATAATTCTGTATCTAGAAATTCATGGTGCCTAGGAAAGGTAGTAGAAGATAAGAATAATTTAACTAGAATTGTTAAAGTTAAATCTAAGAGTAACATATTTGAACGGCCAATTGATAAATTGTGTCTTTTATTAAAAGCAGACGAAAGCTTAGATTAACGCGAATTAAAGTGATGTGTGTTATAAATTTTTTAACATTGATTTTTATTTTTGTTATGGTTAAGTACTGGCCATGTGTATTTAATGTGTTAAAGTTAATAATTGTAATTTGTATACAATTAGGAGGCTGGTGTGTTATGGCCATTTTAGCATTTATTGAATGTTTTAAACTTATTTCGTTTTTTCACAATAGTACACAAGCTAATTCCTGAAATTTAGTATATCATATTATCTTTTCGTTTCTTATTGTGACAATTGATGCATAAAAGAACCATTTTTAATGAACCATCATGGCAGAATGTAGAATTCTCAAATTAACATTTTTTTATCAGTTTGAACTTATCAGTTTTCAGTTAGTTCTCAGACTTTATCAGATTGTTATATCAATATTGTAAAAGGGGCCAGGAATGTCTAATAATACGTTAATCGCTCTACGCTCTACACTCTACTTCTACAGTTATCAGATGTATAATAATTCAACTTTTCATTCATCTTATGTTTTATGCTTTTAATTATATAAACCTTTAAAAAACCAGATTCTTGTTCAACTATATCCACAGCGCATTATCGTACCACTCCTCCTGACCCGCTGGCAGCCACAATACATTCTTCGAAGGAGGTGGAGAATATTGAAGGGTAAAAAATGTATTTGTAATTGAGTTATTCTGTCACTGTATTAATCTAACTAATCTAGCACTTCACTGCTTCTATTTCTGTTCCTGAGCTTTCATCACCTCAGAGTTTTCTTATTTTACCTGTTTATTCCAGCATTGCTCTTCATTTTAAATATATATTATACTACAATATCTTTTATATCCAGATCCCTACTGGTAAGGTGTTTCGTTTAAAACCCTTCTATATAGGTTTCTTTATATTTCATTTAATTAAGATCGTTTATATTTATCCCTATGCATAAGTGCATATATTTCATATTTAGTATATTCAGTAAAAGTATTGGGATTATTCTATTTCATTTGTATATGTGTTACCTGATTGTAATGTTATTCTCTGTACTTACTTTTGTTAATTGAATCCTTGGTGTGGTCCTTTGATACCCCGATCACCCCCCTCGACAACATTGAGAATGGTGAAATTTGGTACAGGCTACAGATATAAAAGTTAATGGATAAATGTGTAATTGAGAGTTCGAGTAATTGGCCTTGACTTAGTTCAAATATTCATAAGGTATCAGACTCTCAAATACAATAATTTTATAGTTATTGCCCTTCACTCAGTTAAATCAAAACAAAAATTTGCTAGTGAACGTAATGGAAACTGCGTTGCCTATCGATTTTGGTTTGATTATTTAGACTTAGTTAGAATGGCACCATAGAAAACCAAGGAGATATCCTGTTAAATACCCCCGCTGGTGAGTGCCACATATTGATAGGTGAAACAATCACAGAGAATGAGATTCATAAATGTAGAAAAACTTAAAAAAAAAAAATCATTTGGCGATGATGAAATGTTGAACGAATACATTAAGTCTACAGCCTCTCTGATGTTGCCTGTATATGTCTTGTTGTTCAATTTTGTTCTTGATAATGGAATAGTGCAACATTTTCAAGAACAAGAGCAGTAAGACAGATGCAAACAACTACAAAGGAATAACAATCGTAATTTGTCTGCAGTGTTAATTGTTTACTGCTGTTATCAACTCAAGGTTAACTAAATCTTTAGAATTAGAATATATTATAAACCCCGAGCAAACAGGTTTTAGAAAACAAAACATCACTCTACCATAGACCATATTTTCAACCTAAACTGCCTGATTAATTTGTACTTGAAAGAAGAAAACGATTATACGCCTTTTTTTTTTATTACAGGCGAGCATTTGATTCTGTCCCAAGACTTGAGCTATGGCAGAAAGTGCTTGAATCCGGAATAAAAAGAAAACTATTTAGAGTACTATGAAACATCTATAAGCTATAGCTAAATCTAGTTACGATTAATCTAAATGTGTCAAAAGAATTTGATTGGTTTGAGGCAGGGCGAAAATCTATCCCCAGTATTATTTTGTATCTTTCTGGATGATCTGCTTTCATATTTGTCAAAATATTACTCCGGTCAGGGAATCAGACATTGTAAATTTTGTGTATATATTCTTTTACAGAATCAGAATCAGAATTGCAGATAGGGGTTAATGGAAGGTTATGGTATTTTCTCGGTATGGTGAGAAATAAACCTGTAATATACTTTGGAAATGGAAATTGTTAATGAATTGGGATTAAGTTTAATTACCCTTTAACAAAGGCATCAGCAGATATGTTCTCGTTTGTTCAAAAAAGTAGAAACTAAACCTTGATATAGATACCCAATTACATCCGTTTAAGACACTAGTCGTACCAATTATGTTATATGGTGTGAAGTATGGGGGGCTGTTGAATAAAATATTGAAAATAAGATTCGGTGAAATGATTATGAATGTAAAAATGTCCACCCCATGCTGTATATCCATGGAGAACTGGATATTTTTCCTTTATCATGTAGTGTAAAAACGAAAATGATCATTTACTGCCATAAGTTACCAATAGTCCTATGACGAAATTATCAAGAGCTTCAATCAAGCGAAAATTATAATTGGTCAAATTATCAGAGACCAATTCATACAAACCTGGCTTAGTACTAATACAATAACTTTTAGAGCTACCACATTAACTTAGATTTGCATTTACCAAATTACACTGCAGAAGTAACAGACTTCCTATAGAGGCAGGAATATTTCAAAATACGCCCAGAGAACTAAGAACCTGCAAACTTTGTCACTCAGGTGACCTTTTCACTTGTTCAAAGTTTGCTAAATATAGAGAGAAATACGTCACTAGTTATAATTACCGACACCCTTCTGCCATCAAAATGAATGAACTATTTAATTGTAAAGGTATAAAAACTAATCAATTTATCTAAATTTGTTAAAATAAAGAAAGATAGCTTGCGATGGAAGGTAACATACGCCCACTGGCAGCTGTCAGAAATGATAAAACAGTCTTTAGTGACTAAAGTACGAATTTTCTCATATTGAAGAAATTATTTATGCTGAATAATTCCAAAAAATTTTTTAAAATCAATATCAATAACCCAAATACAACAAACAATTAAATCACACAGCTCTAATCAAGGGCAAAAGACAACTTTTGACGCGTGTTTACAAAGTCAAGGGCAATACGTGTCAATTGCGTAAGTTTTTGTTTTACTTGTTATAATTTTTCACATCATTGTTAGCGTTATTTATCACCTAAATATATATTTTTGCATTTTTCATCATAACTTTCATCTTACTTTATATATCCCCAAACCCAGTTTGACTTATTTGCATAATTCGATCCCCACATTTTCACGCTAGCATATACAGTTTCCTCCTGTTACATCCGCTGTACATTCCCTTTCTAACCTCAAGTTATTTTCATTATGCTCCCCAACTACAACAACCACTGGTAAGAAGCCAGACATAGAAACACTAATCGTCAACCAAACCAATATCACGTACCCTACAACGGCCCTGTCTTCCATCGCCCTCTACCACCTACCAATCGCCGACCACCAACCAACCCATCCAGCTATATCCCGCCCTATCGCCGACCTACCTACAACACAGCCTACCAATCGAGAGGTAACCATCGACCTGACCAACAACAGAAACGACTACCAGCCCACCGACGCCAACCAGTCCCCACTCATAAGGAGGAAGAACCCTTTGTGAAGGTGTTCTTCCAAGTTTTGCAGTGCCTCCATCATTTGGCAATCCTTACCCTTCTACAGCGAGGCCAACCAGCGTTAACCTTCAAACGCAAAGTCTCTGAGTTGGATAGTTTTATCCGTCCAGCAATGAAAACATCAGCTGTTGACGCGAATATTAGATCCCTCAATCGGACATGGCTCTCTAAGGTTACGCAGGTCCTGATCGACCATTACCAAACCACACTTCAAGAGAAGCTGACCACCATTCGTACCAAGTCTTTAACATCACCTGCTGTCGACCGCATCGTT
>NW_008708133.1:298587-377296 GCF_000327385.1 Lottia gigantea | reverse complement strand
ACCAACAATCAACGAAACAAAAACCAGAGTAACCATATCTCTACCAACTGAATTGGACACTACACCTGCACAATCTAGAGCCACCACGCTGCCGAACCAAACCCCTAAACGAGCCCGAAGTTCACCTACTCCTAGTCCAGCAGACATAGGTAAACGCTCTCGTAGAGAGGGCACCCCCCTTCTCTTTTCACTTTCATACTCGTCTTCCCCTTCCACACCATCTGAATCTTCACCACGTGATCCAGGATCCGCCAACCTTTCTTCCTTCTGTGCGTTTTTGGACCAGCAAACTACCCCTCAGTCTCCATCCAAGTCGAGACGTGTATCCAGACCTCCCCCCCCCCCCCCTCGAACCAGATCCAAGTCCGTTCCCAATGCTACAATTCTAACAACTACCAAACCAGTACCAATCACACCGTCGACGACCATTATATCCGCTACCAAACCGTATTATCACCAAACCAAGGACAAATCATTATGGAAGCTACCTGCTCTAAAGAAATCTACCTTAATAATTGGATCATCTAACCTGAATCAAATTACCAAAACCAGTTCAGACACTGAAATACATTCTTACCCCGGTGCCCAAATCCATCACATACAGTCAATCCTGCAATCATACGACCATGATCCCAAACCTACTACCATTATTCTTCATGTAGGCCTCAACAACCGTGATCAGCTACCAAAGACCTCCTTTAACCAAGCCCAGAAATTAATCGCCACAGCCAACAAAACCTTCCCAAACTCCCACACTTCACATGTATACCCATTTTAAATAAAATCTCGAAGAAAGCACAACAGAATCTCAGCACTCTCAACAACATGATGATGGAGTCCAGTATCAACAGCGCAACAATCTTACCACCCTACGAAGAAGAATTCGAACCAGTTGATAATCTTCATTGGTCTCCAGAAACAGCAAACAGCATTTATTTGTTTTGAATACACCAGCTTCAAGCATCGAGTAAGTCTTTAAACTAATTACTGGTGATAAAAATACTGAGAGGCCACCGCTAGGCCAAACTGTAGTTGACTTGAGCCGCAAAATTCTCACACCCCTTCAGCATTCAATCTTAGACCGTGGACTTAAATTTATTCCCACACCAAAGATAGCTACCTTGAATTATCTCCGACCATCCATTGAACGATTTCAACGAAATCTTAGCCGCACATATTTTTTTCGAAACCACCCCCACGTGGTGCTAGAAAAATGTTTATTCCTAAATCCACGTGGACACCCCTTCAGGCCGCCATCCATCCTGAAATATTGAAAGTATTTGCGAGTATGAATAGCCAAACAGTGAACCTTTCCATAACACACGAAAAGCCTAATCTCACACGAGTGGAACGTGAAGCGTTAAACTTACTTAAGAAAGACGATAGCATTGTTATTAAAAAGAGTGACGAAGGTTCATGTTGTGTCATTCTGAATAGGGAGGATTACATTTCAGAAGCAGAGTATCAACTGAATAATCCTAAACATTATGCCATTTACCGAAACCAATATTCAAAGAAACTGCTAACATGATTAACAATATTCTTGCCGATTTAGTTAAAACTAGTTATCTCAAACAGAAACAATATGACTATCTGTCTGCCAAACCTGATTGTCGCGAGAGACATTTGTACACTTTGCCTCAAATCCATAAGAATCCAACCAAGGAGTGGTTTATCTCGAATAAAATCCCTAAAGGCCGCCCGATTATATCTGACTGTGGTAGTGAGTCATATGCAGTGTCAGAATACATTGATCAGTTCTTACTACCTCTAGCATGTCAACATCGCGCCTACCTTAAAGACACAACCGATTTTGTCAATAAAATAAAAAATCTTCGAGCTCCCTCTAATGCTATTTTAATTTCTATCGACGTTTCTTCTATGAATACCAATATCGATAACACTACTGGTTTAACGGCAGTTCGTAAAGCTTTTAATAGAAACCCAGATCCAAACAGACCCGACGATGCAATTCTACAGCTTTTAGAGATTTTTCTTAGTCGAAACGATTTCACATTTAAGGTAAAACATATTTACAAACTTCAGGGACAGCAATGGACAAACGATTCGCCCCTTCGTACGCAAACCTTTTCATGGCAGAATGGGAACGTGAGGTGTTGCCCCTCTGTCCATTTGACCCACTTTATTACGGACGCTTTTTGGATGACATTTTTATGGTTTGGACTTATTCTATCAAACAGTTTTGGGAATTCTTTGAAATTCTCAACAACCACCATCCTTCTGTCAAACTAACCGCAAACGTGAGTGACAAAAAAATAGACTTTCTCGATACCACAGTCTTTAAGGGAGATTCCATAGCAGAAACAAATAAACTGGATATTAAAGTGTATTTCAAAGAAACTGATACTCATCAACTCTTGCACAAGAGCTCCTTTCACCCAAAACATACCTGGTATAATTAAGTCACAAGTTTTACGATTTCAACCAAGCCTGTACGATTGTTTTCTCAAAACTGAAAGAGCGTGGGTACTCTAAACGATTTTTACGAAACATAAAAAATTCCACCTTAGCACAGATAGCAGCTAAAAACAGACTTTATGCCGAAGTACCTCTAGATTTAAGAAGTGCTCCATGTTTGTCCAGTAGATGCAAAACATGTCCCTTTATATCAGAAACTCATTATTTTGTAAGCAACTCTACGAATAAAAGGTACCCGATCCAGGAACATCTAACATGTGAACATTCGAATATAATATATTTAATTTCATGCAAAAAATGCCCCAAACAATATGTAGGAGAAACTAAGAATAATTTACGAACTCGCTTTAATGCTCAGACATCAAATTAAAGAAAGACAAGCCTGTTTCTAATCATTTCAACCTCGACGACCATTCAATAGACGATCTCACCCTAATCCCAATTGAGCGTATAGAAATTGACTTGCCCGAAGATGAAACTACCAAATTCCGTCAATCTAGGGAAGCCCATTGGATTGAGACATTGAATACAGCAAGACCTATAGGACTAAATATTCATCATAATGTAGGCATAGCACCCTTTGTTGTACCATTTAATACAACCAGCAATCGAGCAAGCAAGATAGTTCATGCCCACTATAAGAGCCTTCAAGAGAAATTCCCCCATGTCTATAAGCAGAAAATGATAGTTGCATATTCAAAAAATAAGAACTTAAATAATAATATTGTTCATAGTAAACTAAAAACAATCAGTACATAACAGATACTATACTTCTCGCCCATTGGGCGAGTTATTTTTTCTAATTTCAGATCAGAATAAGAACAGAAGAAAACCCAATATCAAGACCCTTAATCCTAATTTCTAAATAAAGTGTCTGCTCCACCCTAGGCCTGTACATTTGGGAGAATCAAACCCTCCCTTCCCCGAAATCAAAAACATTTCATCGAAATGCGTCAAGTTAGAACTTGTCCGAGATCTTATCAATTTCAATGATCACACCAAGTTTCAACTGAATCGGTTGAAAACTGTAGCTTCTATTGTGCTCACGAACAAATTTTGACGCGTTTTTACAAAGTCAAGGGCAATAACTCAAAAACCGTTCATCAAAAATGCATCAAGTTAGAACTTGTCCGAGATCTTATCAATTCCAATAATCACACAAAGTTTCATCAGAATCGGTTGAAAACTGTAGCTTCAATCCTGCTCACGAACTATTTTTAACAAATTTTGACGCGTTTTTACAAAGTCAAGGGCAATAACTCAAAAACCGTTAATTGAAAATGCGTCAAATTAGAACTTGTCCGAGATCTTATCAATTCCAATGATCACACCAAGTTTCACCAGAATCGGTTGAAAACTGTAGCGTCAATCCTGCTCACAAACTATTTTTAACAAATTTCGACGCGTTTTAACAAAGTCAAGGGCATTAACCCCAATATATCGATAGGAGTTTTAACAACTACTTGATATTGCTTATGACATGATCAATGAGATCCGTCTTTCCATTTTGACCTTTAGTGACCTTTGACCTGGATTGCCTCAAAGAATTGAGACTTATAGATAGTGTCGATTCACACTAATGGGCTTTTGTCAATTTCTAGATTATATCAATGAATTTTGTACACATTTTGTAGTTAAATTCTCAATTTTTAACGTTTTTTGCGTAATTTGACCTTTCGTGACCTTTGACCTTGAATAACTCAAAAACGCCCCCTGACCCGGCACTTTACCTCCCAGATTCGGATTCCTGAGGAAAAATGCCTGTAGAAAAGTTAACTCAGATTTTGACCCCTCTCGGGTGACAATACTCCCCCTTCTCCCTCTGGTCTAAACTGTGAACCTAAGATGTTATCATTGTACGCTAAAATATAGGCTAGGCCTAGTTGTTTGTTGTTGCTGTCTTTCCCTTAGGCCTACCTGATGAACACGGCGTCACCAAATGCCAACGCTGGTGAGAAATTTAATCGGTTAAGGCAGACGTCATCGACTTAGGTCGAAGGGTAAATTTGACGAACTTTCAAGAGGGCTGTCAGTAGGCTCTAACTGAAGCCGCTATAGGCCTATTGAAATAAAAGCTAATTTAAAAAACGGAAACAAAGTTTGGTCTAATTTTAATTAGTCTGCTATTTCCGCAGAGTTTGACATTTTATAGCACTCAAGTGTGGTATAAATAAATAATATTTTACAGACAAAAATAATAAACGGTTTAATCGCCCTTTTCGCTAGCGAAGCAGAGAATTCATGCTCACCCATCCGGAACCCCTCATGTCATTCTGCGACTGGGTTGGCTACTCGATATCCCTCTCAGAGAATCCATATAGTCTAGCTAGGCCTAACACTTTTAATTTTAATTTCATTTCATTCATTTCAATTAAAAAATTGGTAGGCCTAGCTTCACAAGCTTAAAAAGTATACGTAGCCAAAGCTAGGGCTATCTCAAAGAACAAGGACTAAACCTCCAACTGATTTGAGATTGTTTTTCTTCTCGTATTTGATAGGGATAATCTAGTAATGTTTCATCTTAATATGTCCAAAAATTGAGTCTTCCAGAGTGTTAACAAGCTAAAAAAGTGCATCACGCGCCCCATAGAAAAGGTTAAAAGTAAACTGTGTGAATTGTTTTGTTTAGTAAAAATATAAAAAATGGATAGTAACAACAAATTTCTTCTCACTCGCAATTGCCGTCGATACTGTCAAGCGAGTACCAAGAGTTTAAACTAATCGGGTTTATCAACTTTACATCCGTTTTGGAAAGTTCAAATATCTAATATCATTAATTTAATGTAAATTACAGGAAGGAAGTAACATGTTAGTCAGTACAAAGAAGTATAATCTCATTGGTTTGAATTTTGGGGATTTTACCAAGCTTTC
Source organism: Lottia gigantea (assembly GCF_000327385.1). Classification (NCBI taxonomy): domain Eukaryota; kingdom Metazoa; phylum Mollusca; class Gastropoda; family Lottiidae; genus Lottia; species Lottia gigantea. Next base: position 371,986 of record NW_008708133.1, on the reverse strand, counting down.
AAATTAACCATCTCAAGAGGAAACTTCCTATTCTCAAGTCAACGTCCGTAATTGATACTTCATATAAATGCGGTCAACAACGGCATTTACAAAGAACATGAGAGCGTTGATGATGGTTTAATAATCATCCAAGAGTTAGAATTCATTCGAAAATCAAAGAGTGTGTGCTATTTGTAGCAATATAGGCTTATGTCGGACACTCTTTTAAGGCCACGACGTTTTTCCCTTGAAAATGTATTCAAACAAGTTGCTAGTGAAAATAATTATTCAATATAACAAATGACACCCAAGTCATATCATCAATTGCTATAGACATTAATACTAATAAGAATGAAACTTCAAAGGCCAATGGCCCATTCAAATATACCCAAGTAAATGTTTAAACATACACAATTAAGAGTCTTGTTTCATTTTAGTGATTTCAGAGAATTAACAATTCTTAGAAAGTAGGTCATATTTGCGGTAATTATAATATCAGTGACATAGTCCGAGTAAAAAGGAAATGACATCCAGTGTACGATATTTGACAGATCTTGCAAAAAGAATTGTAACCAGACAAATTCAAGTAGACGAACATAGATGTGACACACACTTGGAAATCTGTAATTTAAACATACAAACCCCCGATAGCTATTTTGGCTAAATATCAATCTGCGAACCCACTAGGTCTAGCACAGAGATATAAATAATATCAATGTCTACACTGTTAAAAGGGACAAGTGTTGCATTTCCGGGGGTTGATTTGGACCTTGAATATATGTAGTCCTAAGAAGTACTAAATCTGTACGAAAATCGCCTTATTTCTTCAAATAGACCTTAACAAGAAATTTAACTTCTTTTTTATTTCGTTCAAAAGCTTATATTCCCTCTGAAATTTGGTATTACGAGAGTTGACCGTCTAGTTGATATTTAAGACACCAAGTGGGACTTTCAAACTTTCAATAATTATGGATTTAAAGGCTCAAATTTCGACGGTAAGTTGTGAACATTTTTAATGATTAGTTAAGCAGAACATTTCTTGTTTCCGAGACTAAGGTATGCTTTAATCCCGGAAATGCCGCATTTGTCCATTTAATTATTTCATACCGTTTGATTGAGAGTAAACTGTAGTCGGTAATTTAGTAATACATAATCACTTCCATAAATTGGCATACTTTGAAACTTTTTGAAAATAATATCAGTGAAATGTTACTATATTTTACATAAATACTAGCTTACCGTCACAAAGTGTCTACCAGTTGGACATTATGACTCGTAGGGGTTTACAATTGACGACACTTCGATCCAATTCGATATAGTACATTCGAATTTTGCAATCCTGTCCACAGCACGTCGGTCAACACATTTCTTGTGGACATGATAATGGCTACCGTTATTAACCGATATTAATGGGACTTGGTATGTATGTATATATCGATCTCAGTCAAGAAATTGGTAACAATTGGATGAACAGTTTCGCAGGTACTGCCCTTTACTTCGTAAAAACGCATCAAATTTGGCTTGATAGTGGCTACTGTTTGTATCCGATCTTGATGAAACTTGGTATGCATGTATATATATACATGTATTGATGAAATCATAGTCATGTTCGAAATTGGCAACAATCCTATTAGCGGTTTAAGATTTATTGGTGAGAGATTATTCATGTTTGAATTTGATAATAATTTTCTATTGTATATATTCCGTTCCCATTAAAAAGCGTGCAGATATCGGCGTTTCCGGATTATCGACAACCAGATAAACGCGGCTCCAATGTATTAATTGAAACATCATTTCATTAAAGACTTTGTTAACATTTCTGACAGCCAGTAGTGGGTGTATGTCATCTTGCCTGCAAGCTATCTTTAGTCATCTCAGTCGTTCTATATTTTAGTTTTAGTAGAATGTTTCGGACTACCAAAATACAAAAAGGAAATGTCAAGGTTAAAACATGATATGTTAATGGATTTCCCAAGCAATCTTTATCTCTAGCATGCATTCTACCTTTACGTTAACCGCTTTGTTAGTCCAATATATATAGTCATTCATCCCGGAGGTAAGAAAAATATTTTTTACTGTCTTATTTTTATTAATTGATTATCCATACGCAAGCCCTTGATTTTAAAAATTCCTGGAAATCTGTTCTAATTTATAAATATAAATAAATATAGAATTCTGTGAATAGAATCAATAAGTGAGGTTCAATGTTCTATTTTCACAAAATTTTCTTAGATGCTACCTGTGAGTTTACTTACCATCACATCAAAGCGAATGCTGAAACATATGAGGTGCGTGTAACATATATTTGTATACACAACAAACCTAACCGAAATCAACACTTTTCCAGTTTGTAACCTGAAAAAGCATTCAAATCATAGCGATCAATAATGTGAATTTATATTGCCGCCACCCTGATCATCTATCTACCAATACCATATATATAGCGAATAGATTTTAGGTCTAAATTCTGTTGTAAATATAGGACCAGCAGCACAGACTAATTTTGAGTTTGCGATATCAAGAAGATTAACTGGAAGCGGGCGTTAACTTTTCATCTTCTAACCGACCAATCGACTAGTTGTGATCAGATACACAAATTTAAATGGACAGAAATGTGATATGTATTTAAATCTACGCCCATGCAAAGCTAATAACTACTGGACATTGACCACCACGGAACTTAACAAGGAAGTTTATGTTTGTTGTCGTAAAAAGGGAAGATAAGTTAGAAACATTTAAAAGGTACTGTAAAAGGCATCATTTCCACAACTTTCATGTTGGGAATCGGAGTGGAAGTCTGTCTTTTGCTCTATATTAAATGCCGCTTTGTTGTACTGAATTTCTTTTATTAGATTGATGGCATCCAAAGTGGCAATTGTCGGTGTTGGATGTCGCTTCCCAGGAGCAGATGACATCGACCAATTTTGGAAAGTTCTCAAAAATGGTGAAAATCATTTGATTGAAGTACCAAAAAATCGCTGGAATCTTGATGCATTTTACCACGAAGATGCCGGAAAACCAGGAAAAACCAATGCTCGAAAAGCAGGTTTTGTTCAAGGGTAAGTTTATTTAATATACCCATTAAAGGCGTTTGGTACACCAGATCGGACACGACCGAATAGAAACAATATAATATAGCTATACTATACACACTGGGTAGGGTACGAAACGGCTGTGGCTAAACTGGCATGGTAAGCGTGGTAAATAGTCGTAAGTACCCTTAAAGCTATATACCACGGCGTGGTAACTTGTTAAATTAGGCCAATGTCACCATGTAAGTCTATGGAGACAAAACGTGGTTGTGGATTTCATCCAATTTTTTTTAACATTTCAAAAACTCACACTTTTTAGGTTTCAAAAATAGAAATATTGTGCACATTTCACATTGTTAGCACACTAAAATAAGCATTTTAATATCTCTAGCGAAGGAAAATATCCACCACATTTAATATGTCGGTCAATCGGTCCTCCAACATTTCTTGTGAGCACTATAGACATTACAGTTTTATCTGGTTTTAATGAAATTTAGCATAATGATTTATATTCATGATATCTTGGTCAATTTCGAATTTGACGATTTCTCGATGAACGGTTTTTGAATTATTGCCCTTGACTTAGTGAAAACGCGTCAAAATTTGTTCGTGTGCGCAATCGAGACTACAATTTTCATCCGATTTTAATGAATTTTGATGTGATCATTTATAATAATAGGATCATGGTCAAGCTTTAATTCGACGATTTTTTGATAAACAGTTTCTGAGTTATTGCCCTTGACAAAGTAAATACGCGTCCAAATTTTTACAATTTTCATCCAATTTGAATTAAATTTTAAATGATCATTTATAATGATATGATCTTGGTCAAGCTTTATTTTGATGATTTTTCGATGAGTTAATGCACTTGTGTGATCATTTATGTTGATGAGAATTTATTGAAGTTTGAATTTGATGTTTTTCGATGAAGGGTTTTTGGGGAATTCGTAGTGGCTTTTTATTCAATGTTATTCATTGCTATTTCTTAATTCTTAATTCCAATTTCTTATCTCTTAAATTGCAAGCTTAATTCAACATTTGTTATAGAAAATTGACATTTGTATACAGAAATGATAATTTGATAATTGTCCTATGATAATTTGATGGCTATAATTGTCACTTGCCTACTTAATACTATGAACTGGATGATAGAGGCTATCTATAGTGTGTATCTTATTTTATGTTGGTTGTACAGCGACATCTGTCGTCATAATCATGACCTTCAAATAAATTCGATATGTATTGCCCGAATTTCTAACCTAGTTATGAGATTTGATTTTTTGCTATGCGAGCCCCCAACCTTCGCTCCGCCACTGCTAGCTCAACTTATCTTCAAATGCAAAACGTCAAACACAAAACTCTGCCAACAAATGTTCAAATACATATGTTCAATAACAAATCTCGCTCAACAAATTTTGCGAAACATTTCTCCAAATACATATTGAATATATTTGAAGGTCATGATTAAGACGACAGGTGTTGCTGTATAACCATAATATAAGATATAGACTATAGATAGATATCATCCAATTCAATTTTCAAAGCACTTAACTATGACGACATTCTGCGATTTCCTTGCTACGACTACAATTGTCAATTTTCAAGAGCTTGAATAACTTTAAAATCAGGACTGAGGTTCATACGAGTCCTACGAGGTAGAGATAGAAGTCGTTCAAGACAAGTAAGGTTGCTAAATCTCAAGAAGAAATTCTCTTGTGTGTTTTAATAATTATTTTCAGGTTCCAACTACTTCGATTATCGGTTACTTTTTTTTTATATAGCATTTAAAGATTAATCCTAGGAATCATATTAGTAAATGTAATTTAAAAATCATCGGTAAAATGCGATATACCAATGTACTTGCAAAGACAGTACCGTGGCCTACAATTCACGACAAAATCATTTGCATGAATATTTTTAAAAAACTGGGCCTATGATTATTTGATGGCTATTGTTATGATTTTATGATTGACAAGTCATAAGGAAGTTAAGGTTTAATCAGAACAGCAACTTAGATACAATAGGTATGAATACAAAAGGTGGACTACCAAGGACGTGCACAAGCACGGGATAAAATGGCGTTCGTAGGTAAGGGGAATCAGTCAGAGTTTATGTTGATTCAGACCACAAGTACAGTCGATAACATTAGTCCGAATCACCATTCGATAATGTAACATCTTCCCCTTTAAAGTTCGTCAAACATAATCACTGAATTTTAACGAGCGACGGACACTTCGGCCTCGTGTAGTCTTTGGAACTTCATTCGACGAGCTTGAAACATTGGTTTGATGGTTTGTTGTTTTCTTTTAACTGGAATCTGATGTATTCGTCTGCGGTGGTGGAGTCTTGTTGTGTTGTTTTAGACTGACTATTGGATATAGGGATTTTCATCACATGACGACGATTACGACGATACTGTACTCCTGAGGTAGATATATGACAGGAACGTTGTGTAGAGTCTTTATTTAAGATCCGACTTGTTTGGTTACTCCATCGCTTCTCTCCGTCCAGTTTAACACGAACGGGGTCACCTGGTGTAACTTTGGGTAAAGTACGGACACCATGATGACGACGATTGTAGTAGAATTTTGCCTTTGACTTGTACTTTTCATCTGCCTTTTAACAGTTGAATGAACTGGCCATTTTGGTTTTTGTTAATAACCGGAACGGGAGTGCGCATTTGACGACCCATGAGTAATTGCGCGTACTTCTGTAAGCCAGCAATGCTAATAGTGGGTCATTCTGGTTTAACATTTTCTTAGCAATCGTGACTGCCATCTCCGATTCACTATTAGCCTGCGGATTGTGAGGATAAGTAAACACACTTTTGAAGTTGTACTGCTTGGCAAACTCTTGAAACGATGTTGATGTATATTGAGTTGCGTTGTCCGAAACTATGTTTTTTGGAACTCCCCATCTTGCAAAAAATACTTTTGAGTTTGTCAACCACAGTTGCACTTTGAAGGTTATTTAGGGCAGCGAGCTCAATGTACCTTGAGTAATAGTTTATTACAGCAATGTAGTGACGATTGTTTAGTTCCAGTATATCTGTTCCGAGTTTTGACCAAGGAAGCTCTGGTAATGGTGTTGGTTTGAGTGGTTCTTGACGTTGTGATGGTTGATGAATTTCACAAAAATCACAATTTGAAATCAGTAATATAATGTCGGTAGAAATTCCGGGCCACCAAACTGTTGTACGGGCTCTTTCCAAGCATTTGGTTATGCCTAAATGTCCACCGTGGATGGTGTCCAATATATCCTTGTGAACGGATGAAGAAATGACGATTCGATCTCTTTATCGGTGGAAAGTTCATTTCCTGATGGGAAATACTTGCGAACTTTCTCCGGAGTGTTTTGAATATTATCAGGCCAGTCATCTTGAGTAAATTTGACGACAGTCTGCAAGACGAAATCACTCGAGGTTTCCTCCCTAATCTTCTATCACTAGCCATGCTGGATTCCACGAAGTTAACCAATAATTCGACGTCTTCTTCTAACGATGACGTTACTTTCTCTGTTGAGAGTGGGCTGTGCGACAGCATGTGGAATGATTAGCTCTTTACTTGGAACGTACTCTGCTACAGCGTTGAAACGGCGTAATCTTAGCAGTAAGCGTTGACATCGGATTGGTGTTTGATTTAGGTCATCAACGGAATTAATGGTTTATGATCCGTGATTAATTTGAACTGATCTAATGATTTAATCCGATTAGGTATCTCTGAAAACGTTCGCATGTCCAAACGCTTGCGAGACACTCCTTCTCTATTTGAGCGTAATTTCTTTCTGATGAAGTGAGAGTTCGTGAACAAAAGGCTATTGGTTTGAGCGCACCATCTTTCTGTCGTTGAAAGAGAGCTCCACCAATGTCATAGCTGCCTGCGTCTGCTGAAACCACTGTACGTTTGTTTGAATCGTAGAAGGCTAGTGCTGGTGTTGATGTGAGCATTTCTTTTACCTTTTCCAACGCAGCTTGCTGTTGTGGTCCCCAGAACCACACGACGTCTGACTTCAAAAGTTCTGTTATTGGGCTGATTGTGTGGGAAAGATTGTCCAGAAATCTACCCAAATAGTTTATGGAGCCTAGTAAACGCCTTAATTCATTAACGTCTTTTGGAGGTGGAAGTTCACTGATAGCTTTCACTTTATTTGGATTTGGACTGACATCGCTCAATTTGATAATATGACCAAAGTAAGTTATTTCGGGTTTTCTAATTTGACACTTCTCTCTGTTTAACCGCACACCATGCACCAGCTTGTGAGAGTTTATCGGAAACTTGGTTTAAACGAAAGTCATGTTCCTCGTTATCTCTTCCAAAAATTATGATGTCGTCCATACACACTGCTGCGCCGATCTGGTCACCAAGAATTTCAGTCATTTTCCGTTGAAAGATTCCCGGTGCAGACGTTATACCAAATGGCAATCGTTTGAAACGAAACCGACCAAGTGGTGTAATAAACGCTGTTAGTTTGGAACTTTCTTCTTCCAGGGGTAGCTGGTGAAAACAATGGGCAGTATCTAATGCACTAAATACAGTGCAACCAACTAGTTTTGGAGCAACATCTTCTAAATTTGGTAGTATGTATTTCTCTCTCTTGGCGGACTGGTTTAACTTTTTCAGGTCAACGCAGATTCGGACTTGACCTGACCTTTTGATGACAGGAACCATCGTACTACACCACTCTGTTGGCACTGTTATGCTTTCAATTATGCCTTCGGACTGCATACGATTACGTTCTGCTTCGACCTTTGGCAGCAATGGGAAAGACACACGTCGAGAAGTTGGTAAATTAAATGGAATTGTGTCATCCCGAAGTACTATCTTGACTGGTTCACAGTTTATGAGTCCACCAGTGTTGAATATTCTTGTGTTTATTTCATATACACGTTTCACTAATCCCACAGATTCAATAACGTTTCAGCCCAGCAAATTACTGACATTTCCACGAATAACATAGACAGGAAATGTAAAGTTTTCTCCTTTATAGCACACTATAGTTTGAAATTGTCCCACTGAAACCAATTGACCACCAGGATTATAAAGTCTTGCTTTGGAAACTTAAAGGTTGGGTTTAACGTTTAGAGTGTTATAGCACTGTTCAGAAATATTCGAAGTCGATTTTAAAAGTTATTACCGTTTTTCCAATCTAATGGAATCGTCCATTTTGAAGTCGAATCACACTCCGAACTACATAAGGATCCCAGGAAAAATGTCTGATGGTTTTCTTCCGTATCTGAGATTACTTCTTCAAAGTGTTTACCGCTAGCACTACGACGGAATTTGTGAACCTCAATTATTACATACCCTACTGCGTGAGAATTGAGGTTTGTTTCTGTACGAATTTTCCGAAGCTGACGGAGGTCTTTTGTTTTGTGGTTTTCTTTGATACACTTCTTCTACCACTGAATTGGTTGCACCGTTAGTCGCACCATTGTACTGGACCTTGACTTGACTTTTAATTAGCTCGGACGGTCTCACCACTTGAGTAGCAGTGTCGAGATCGGCTTCTTCAAGTTGAAGTCGTTCAGACAAGTCCTTATCAAATATTCCGACCACTAACATGTCTCTGATATTTTTACAGCTTTCCAGTTGAGCTCGGAACTGTATTGTTTCCATTAATTTTTTAGATATTTTTGCGTGGCAAAGCTATCGATTTGTCACGCTTTGTTTTCGTTATGTTTTTGCATGAGAACTTCCGGTTATTTTAAATCACGCCTGGCACCCCCACTTCCGGTGTAAATTTTAGATGTTGGCAAAAACCATATATATTGTCTGTCACTCATAATTAGAATGCACTTAGCAGAAAAAATCCAAACCGGAAGTGATGCATAAGCTGTCGCCTCGGACTGACCCATTTAGTAAAAAATTAATTAGTCCTCCATTTTTTATCCGATTTTTATGATTTTGGTGTCTATTAAAACCTTGTCTACAGTTTGTTGGAACAGAATTTTGAATTTCGAATTTGAATTGTTTTTATATTCGTTTGAATTTTTTGAAAATTCAAAAGGCCACACCCTGTGACCTTGACCTTCGATGACCTTGAAAATTTCACTGTAGGATGTTGATCTTGACTTCAGATATCCACAGGTGTACTCATTGGTTGAAAATATTAACTTCCGGTTTAATTAACATTTTTGACAACTTTGGACGGCTGTATGACCTTTTCTAATAAACACAGAAAATTATTTTTTTCAATTTTGTAATTCCCTTTTGATTATCTTTTCAATGATATATGACAATAATCCATTAAAATATATTTTAAAAATATTGGGTTTTTTTTCGACTGAGGGTTCTTACTCACAATGTAATTAACTCCTAGCAATATGGTTTGTATATTCAGGATCTACTAAATTTTCTCTTTTCAACAATATGTGACATTGAATTTGTGAAAATAGGCATAAAAGTGTTAAATGTTTATAAAAAATGTGATAAAAATCTGTAGATTGTGGGAATTAAAATGATTGACAGGTGTTATAACAGGTTATATAATATGATAGGAAAGCTATCCACATGAACTTTTGACATGCAAGTGTGAAGTGGTTTGGGTCATAAACAGATTAATCTGATTATGTAATCTTTTAACACTTACAAAATTTTCATATAGAGTAGTGAATTTTTGATACATTAACCTGTTCGAATTTTTTCTGTACCATTAATACAACTCTATCTGCAAGATACACACAACAGTTTTGGTTATTGGTGTTAGTTAGGCTGAGGGAATAAAAGCAAACAGCGGGCTGTCTCTAGTAAACACTGACCGTGGAATCAGAATACAGAGCGGGTTTTTAACCCACAGCACTTAATCGCAATATCTGTGTCATATGTTTTGGAGATATGTGGCAACTAAGATCAGTTAAAGGTAATAGTTTATGTCATGAAAGTGTCATATAGACCTATGGAACGGTAATAACTTGTTGAACTTACTGAAATTATGAGACAAAAAGATGATTTAGCCTTTGCCCAAATTAGACAAAGAAAAAAAAGTGAACCAATGCTTGCTTCAGACGTCAAAATGTTACAGAGTAAGGTAACTGGTAAAGAAGATGATTGTCTGCACATATTTTCTACTAATCAGCAAGTTGATGATTAAAATTCTAGAATGATTGATGAAAAATGCCCGAATTCTGTGTCCATCAGTGCTCTAGATTATTCAAAAGATGTTATAACCGGTAAAAAGGCGCTTAAAACCACATGTGTTAAAGTGACTGATACACCATTAGTGTCTTGCTTAAAAATAGGTGTAGGGTCAAAAGTTATGTTAGTAATTAATTTAAATGTTTCTACTGGCTTGATAAATAGAAGTTTTGGTCAAGTAACATTTATTCAAACTGATCAGAATAATCAAACTGACAAAATTTTTGTAAAATTTGATAATGCTAAAGTTGGAATAAATGAAGACAGTGTTCCACTTCCGCCAAATGTACCACGTGGTAGTATTGGTATTGAGAGATATGAAAGCCCTCATGTTAACTATTTGGGCGATGTTAGACGCCAGTTCCCATTACGTCTCGCCTATGCAGTTACTGTTCACAAAGTACAAGGTCTAAGTCTCGATAGAGGCGTAATATCACTTCATAAAATATTCCAAGCTGGTCAAGCCTATGTTGCGTTAAGCAGAGTTAAAACATTACAGGGAAAAAAACATATATTGTGATGAAAAAATTGAATCGGCATTAGGAGCAATGGATGCTTTTTTAAACCCTAAAACGAGACCATATCAACTGATACTAATATAATTTTACACAATGTTCAGGGTTTATCTATTCATATAGAGGATTTACAGAAACACGGGAAAATGCTAGAAGGTGATATCATTTGTTTAACAGAAACATGGCTAAATAATTCAATAACTCCAGCAAAACTAAAGTTAAATGGTTTCCGTCTTCACCACCATCCTCAAAGCAGCAGCTATGATGACACTAGAGATTTCAAATTTTTGAAAGAAAAGGGGCACGGAGGAGTAGGAGTATATTATAAGCAAAACAAAAATGTCAACATTTTAAAAGAGTTTTAAATATAGAACACATTGCTTTGAATATTTTGGATAAAAATATTAACGTAATTGTTATCTATAGACCACCCGTTTATCGATTAGATTTATTTCTCCCAATGTTAGAAAGATTATTAGTTGAATTACAAGAATGTTATTATGGGGGATTTCAATCAAAATATCTTGGAGGGTCATTTGTCTATACTAAATTGTTTTCAAAAAATTGGTTTTCAACAACTTGTTCAGCATTACACTACTGAAGGTGGGACACTTATAGATCATGTTTATATCAGTAAAGAAATTCCGTCACATAATGTTCACATTTCACACATACCTGTATATCATAACTACCATGAAGCTATTAAAATAACCATACGATAAGTTATATTGATACAAGATTGAATTTACCCTTTCACAAAACATTTCATTTAGCTTGGCTCTTTACTAAAAGTGGTCGAGTCAACACCGGGCTTGAGAGGGTTTGAAGTTCAAAAAAGTCTTACAGCTATCAGGCAAAGTATCACGGGCCTCGCTCAGTGCTGTTCACAGCTCTAGTTATTTATTTATTGCAGGGCGTTCTTCTGCTTTGTTTTCGTAACGATTATTTTTTTTTTCGTCAGCTAGGGAGGTTATTTCTCGGAACCAGAAATAGGTACGACAAAACGGACTTCATGACGTTTTCTAACTCGTGGCTATTCACGTGTTAAATGTAAAACAAAAATGTTCTGCGCAACCGGAAGTGAGATAGCAAAAAACCGAAAATGGACTGTAGAGAGCGTATTTATCGTTTGATTTTGCTCGGGTTTCCTTTATTATAATTCTTAGTACAAAGGACATAGCAGTTGAAAATATTCGATTTTCCAAAATTTGTTCGATACTTTTTTTTGTCGAAATTAATCGAAAAATGCTACTTCGGTTGCTTTTTGACGGATCGATTTGAAATTTTTATGGCGTAGACCGTCGGTATGGGCAAATAATTCTGCATATTCAAAAAATGTTTATCACTTCCGCTTTCGATATTAATACTTCCGGTGGCATCACTTCCGGTGAAATTGAGTTATGTCAGAAATGACATATGCATAAGCTTAGTGTCACTAATACAAAGTGTTACAACTAAAAAAATTCGTACCGGAAGTAACATATAGGTCGCCATATTGGTTTGCCTCAATATGCAAAACTTGCTATTTTGGAGCTATTTATTATCCGATTTGAACAATTTTGGTGTCAAATGATAGAATTAACGTTTATCTAAAACTTGTTGAAGACAGAATTTTGATTTTCTGTTTTGCCTTTTTTGTACGACCGGATATTTTTTTTAAAGTTTGAAGGCGTATATATCATGACCTTGACCTTTGGTGACCTTCATATTTACTATGATGATAATTTGTGACCTTGAAAATCTGATGACCTTTTGACCTTTGGGGTCAGACAACTATTTTAGATTTTATAGGGGTTTAAAAATGGTCCATTTTGAACATTTGCAGTGTTGTATCTCGTAGCCTAATAGTGATATGGCAGTAATTCTTTCGATTTCATAATGCTGAGATTCTGAGCTTTCCAGTGATATATAACATGTCTATGTAACATGCATATTTAAAAATTCTATTCGTTTAACATTGTGGTATCAAATTTAAGTTGGTTAATGAGATGTCAGTATAGATAAAATTCCTGAGTTTTACATGTCCGTTAAAGTACCATTCTCCCCAATTTCTATCATAAAGTTCGTCAACTCCAGGCACTTTTGGATATTTGCATTTAGAGATGCAGAAAAGTATTTACATCAATGTAATTGCTATAGACCTACTTCGTATGTACCCGAATGTCGTAACACGCCCTGCATCAGTACTGTTATTAGTACAGTTCTAGTTTTTTTTTGCAGGGCGTTCGTAAGCGAACGCCCTGCTTTGTTTTCGTACTTGCAAAAAAAAGTATGAGTTTGTGTCGAGTACTCTGCAGAAACGGTAATAGTTACAGCAAGATTAGGAATGCATTGGATCTGCATATTCGGTGTTTTAACTAATGAATAATAAATTGGAACAATTTTGCAAAACGGATAGTGGCACATTGCAAAATATGCAAAAAGTAGATAATTGACTCTTGAAGGCGCAATTTTGGGTGATTTTGCGCGGGTTTTCAGTTTTAGAATTTCACCCGAATATCCTATGTGATAGCAGTTAAAAAAATTCGAATTTTTAGCCGAATTTTGCAAAATTTGACCATATTTTCTATTTTCTCCGCTATGCGTCCGATTGATTTGAAATCTCTGGTGCGAAAACAGATCACAAAAGAAAACAAATTGACACAATCAAAAATTTTGCATCACTTCCGGTTGGTGCGAAATCAAGGTGCTAGCTTCTACTAATAAGTAGATAACGTTATGACTTTAAAAAAACAGAGGCATTTACTAGACACGAAAATTGATAGTTTGGCCGCCATTTTGATTTTTCTGAAATTATCCAAAATTTTATTCAGAGATTACGGCTTATCCGATTTTGATAATTTTGGTGTCAAATGAAAGAACACAAAAATTTAAGAAAACTCTAGGAAGCCGATTTTTGAATTTCGTTTTTGCTTTTTTGCAATTTCCGCTTAAACTTTTTCGAAATTTGAAGGCTCATATCTCGTGACCTTGATCTTTGATGAGCTTCATATTTACCATGATGATAATAGCTGACCTTGACCTTCTTATGACCTTTTGACCTTTGGGGTCATACCACACCTTTTGGCTTTATAGGGGTCTAAATATGGCCAATTTTGCACTTTTGCAGTGCTGTATCTTAATCCCTAATTTGTATATATGTATGTGTATAATCAAATTCGAAATTTGATGAATATATCGAATTTGCGTGGTGCGCATGCGCAGTACCAACTTTCGTATTTCTTATCCGGATTTCATCAAACTTGATATGTATGTGTATTATCCAATTCTCAATTTGATGGAAATATTGAATTCTTCTTGTGCGCATGCACATTACTAACTTTCTTATTTCTTGTCCGAATTTCATCAAACTTGGTCTTTACTAATTGACAAACATTCTCTTATTCTTAGTCAATATAATTTAAATTTCACGCACTTTCGCATATTTTCATTTAGAGATGCAGAAAAGTATTTACATCAATGTAATTGCAATAGACCATCTCCGTATGTACCTGAATGTCGTAACACGCCCTGCATCAGTACTGTTATTTGAACAGTTCTAGTTTTCTTTTGTAATTGTTGTCAGAGTTGCTAGCAAAAACTTTTATACTTAGAACATTTTTTGCATAGCGTCAGATATCCCAGACCTAGTGCTTAGACCTTTGAATTTCCAGCCATCAGTTTCCGACCGGAAGCGGTCTGGCGAAAAACTCCTTAGTTTTGAAAAACGGCCATAAATTGATTAATAATTGTTTGAATTTTGTGATTTTTTTTTGTGCCTAATCTTGAAAGAACTTCTGAATAGTTTGCGGTGTCAGAAATTTGAAATTCGAAAATTTTGTCTATAACTTATTGTACCGAATTTTGGTCAAAATTCAAATTTTTTTAATTTTGATTCGATTTGCACGAAAAATTGGTAGATGGGTAGAACCCAAATTATCAATTAATATTCCCCAAAAAAATAATTCTGAAATTTGTCCGAAACATTGGGAAATTTCCAAAAAATGACGAAAATCACAAAAATCTGAGTTTTTGGATTATTTTTTGCAAAAAGTTGCAAATTTGTTATTTCATGAAATTTGCACCATTAATATCTTCATTTTGTACATTTGCTGTGAATGCAAATTCCTAACCGCCATCTTTAAAAAAAGTAAAATATCGGAAAAATACTACTCGTCTGTCATTTTTAATCCGATTTTTTTAAATTTGTTTTAAATTGTACTTTTGAAAAATATGTAAGTCCCGTAGAAGCCCTTTTTTTGAATTTCGAATTTCGAATTTGTCTTTGCACAACCTTCATTCAAAGCTTTTTATGATAGGCCTAGTATATATAGGCCGATAACTTTTGACCATGACCTTCTGCAACCTTTAACTTTCAGCAGCAATATCTTCTTTGGCTACACTTTCATTTGATACCAACATTTGTAATTTTGGTAAATTACTTTCGATTTTATGGGGTTTTGAAAATGAACAATTTTCTTAAATTTCCCATATTCAGAGAATTATATCAGTAGAACTTGTGCTTTCTCAACAATCGGGATGGTGTCATTGCAATGTGCTCGCCACAAGCTTTTAAATGATATGTTAAAATAAGTTTTCGGACATTTACTTCTTGAAATATTCAGGTTTGAAATATGTCATTTTAATATTTATTAAAACTCTTGTTTGAGTTCTAGCGCACCTAGTAAAATTTTTAAAACAGGAATATAATGTGAAAATTCACAGCTTTAAGACAATATATAAATCATTATTCAGAATCAAAATTTATCGAAAAAATAAAATAAAATCCATTTTAAGTAGGCAAGATAATTATTTTACAAAGGGTTAAAAGGATTATGTGACAGGTCAACAAGTCAATAATTGCAGGTGTTAACTATGGGGCCATAAACTTAAAACAGTACAACAACAGCTGTCAATCAAAACAGGGTACTAAAATCTATATCAGAAAAGGGGTATGTGGGCGTGGTCATTGAAAATCAGTTGTAATTGTTGTCAGAGTACCCAGCAAAAACTGTAATATTTAAAACATTTTTGGCATTGGGCCAGACATTCCAAACCGCGGAATTACCTTTCAAATATATCTGTTGGTACGGGAATCTTTCTACTGTCAATAAAGTTGATGGACATCGAATTGTCACTGCTAAAAATCTTGCATTAATAAACGCAAAAATATCTGCATTAAATCCTTAAATAGAACTTATGTTTAAGCCCAATACATATAACGTAAAACAGCTCGGAAGCTGACAGATCTGTGTCGAACAGGTCTAGTCTTTCTTTTGCTCCTGTCCATAGTTACACCTTTCAGCCATCTCATACAAGTGTCTGATTAAGGTTTCTGTAGATTCACCTTCTTGTTGTTTTGAAGAGTTAAATACGGCTCTTTCGTGTATGTGTTTCAGCTTTGGGATAAAATGAGCTTCGAATTTCTGCAAAACAGTATTAAAGTCTTCGTCGCTTTCCCCGGCAGCAAAAGTGAAGGAACTGAAGATGTTCTCCGCTTCATTCCCCATGGCATATATCAGAGAACTGACCTGTATAGCACCTCTAAAATCTTCTTTTCCATTGTGGCCAATCTATTGGTTTGGTAAAGTTGAACTGCGATGGGTTGAATTTTGGCATCTTTCGTCAATTTCGATGGAAAATATTACGAACAGATCTTCAATTATAACTCAAGTTCTAAAGTTTTAGCACTTCTGACACCATGTTATGATTTTATGATTGACAAGTCATAAGGAAGTTCAAGAAGAAATTCTCTTGTGTGTTTTAATAATTATTTTCAGGTTCCAACTACTTCGATTATCGGTTACTTTTTTTTATATAGCATTTAAAGATTAATCCTAGGAATCATATTAGTAAATGTAATTTAAAAATCATCGGTAAAATGCGATATACCAATGTACTTGCAAAGACAGTACCGTGGCCTACAATTCACGACAAAATCATTTGCATGAATATTTTTAAAAAACTGGGACTATGATTATTTGATGGCTATTGTTATGATTTTATGATTGACAAGTCATAAGGAAGTTAAGGTTTAATCAGAACAGCAACTTAGATACAATAGGTATGAATACAAAAGGTGGACTGCCAAGGGCGTGCACAAGCACGGGATAAAATGGCGTTCGTATGTAAGGGGAATCAGTCAGAGTTTATGTTGATTCAGACCATAAGTACAGTCGATAACATTAGTCCGAATCACCATTCGATAATGTAACATCTATAAGTCACTTATTTAATGCTGTGAACTGGATGATAGAGGCTATCTATAGTGTGTATCTTATTTAATGTTGGTTGTACAGCGACATCTGTCGTCATTATCACGACCTTCAAATATATTTGATATGTATTTGGAGAAATGTTTCGCAAGATTTGTATAGCGAGATTTGTTATTGAAATTTGTACATGAAAATTTGTTGGTAGAGTGTTTGTTTTGTATTTGAAGATATGTTATCGAATGTTCATCGAAGAATGTTCATTTTCAGTACAAATTATGTTTTTGTATACATATGTCTATTTTCAATTACAAATTTTAAATTAAGCGTACAAATTAAGAGATAAGAATTAAGAGTTAAGAATATTGAATAAAAAGCCATTCCGCCTTCCATAGATTGCCATTGATTGAAAAAGATTATATGAATTAAATATATTATATAATAAATAACTACAAATGTATTAAGAAACTCTTTAAAATAAGTTAATTTTAGTCACTAAAGACTGTTCTTATTTCTGACAGCTGTTTCCTTGCATAGCAAACTATCTTTGATGGCTTTTGTAATATTGTTTTCTAATCATGATCAGTTATATGTCATGATATAACTTCTGTGATCAGTTCCTTCCCTTGAACTGTTAAAATTATATAAAAGCATTTTCAATAATTACCTCCCTTGAACTATTAAAATTATTCAGTTTAGTCTTTTTTTTCAAAAATGTTCCTCCCTATTTGTCGTGTTTGTTGTGTATGTTGGGTTTGGCACCGAGCACGGTATGCTTACTCTTCTAGACACCTGATAGGCCTACCACTAAAACATGAATCGACATGATACGACAAGAAATAACCAGAAAACGACCAACGAAAACGTGAAAATATCTCAAAATATTTTGCGGCGAATTGTAAGCATGCTAATCAGGCCGAACATGTAAGAAAATGTGCATTCGTTTACTAGTCCTTTCAAGTCGGTTCATGTTTTAGTAATTACGTTGCTGAAGCAACGCCAAAATGCTGTTTTGGATTTAGGGTTTCGTTTTGAGGTTCGGATCGTTAATATCCTTTTGGTTTATTTATATTCATGACATAATTGATTAATAAGAATTTTAATATAGGTCTACTGATTTGTCAGCATCCTATAAGGCTATTGTTAAACACGGACTAGCTCTGGTAGTATCTATACAATTCGATGGTTTTTTTTTAAGATTTGAGAAATGGGATTATAAATTTTATGGTATCAACGAATTTGAAAGTTTACGAATGGATCCTCAACATAAATTTATATTAGATTCGACATACATGGCTTTAGAAAGTGCAGGAATAACACGAAAAGAAATCAAGGGATCCAATACTGGCGTTTATATTGGTAGGTATATAGGGGATATGAGTTCCAAATTGTAAAGATGGACGTCACTGAGTGACTACAAATTCGACAAACATTCCAATACAACCCAATTACAACCTGTGTTATGTGTTATAATTATCACTAATTCGTTAGACAAAACAATTGAATAATTAAGTTGTCACTTTGAGGATTTAAAGCCAATTTCTACCTCAAACGCGAGATCCTGTTCCACACATCGCTATTTAATTGGAAGTAGTGGATACGTTACTGTCGACAAGGGCCCTGTAAGGACAACAAGCTGTTGACACAATTTATCAGATTGGCTGAGAAGCTACTCATGCTCCCCTCGAGGGACATGGGCACACAGATGGAACTATCATTTATAATACTAAAAGGGTTGTTTACAATAGGTAATCTCTTGGCTTATAATTGAGTCGATGAGTTCACTTTCCCTGTGTGTAATTTTCAGGGGTAATGAATAGCGATTATTCTTCTAATTTCGCTACAAGTGTGCTGGACTTTGACAACTACACAGTAACTGGAACAAATGACAGCATCGTTTCATCACGAGTTAATTATACGTTTGATTTACGTGGACCATCAATAACTATTGATACAGCTTGTTCTTCATCACTGATAGCCATACATAGCGCCCACCAAGCTATTTTATTAGGTAAGAGAACACCTTTAAATAGAATAACATCATATTTGTATACTTATTGTTAAAAATAGAAATTAAACTGATTTGCCAGCTTTTTCCATGTTAAATCACGAAATGCAACCTTCTATCACTTGCTATACGCCCACATCGAAATGTGGACGGTCCGTCCGTCCGCCAGTTCACATTCCATGCTAGGCAAGATAAGGACTACATATTTTTATACGATCTTAGATTAAACTTGGTATGCATGAATATATTGATGAGATCTCGGTTAAGTTTAAATTTATGATAATCGGATTAACGGTTTCAGAGTAATTGCCTTTGACTTAGTAAAAAAGGTCAAATTTGGCCTGTAGGCACGATAGAGGCCGATCTTGATGAAACTTGATATGCATGTATATATTAATGAGATCTTGATCATGGTCTGATTTGGCTAATTTTAGATGAACGGGTTTTGAGTTATTGATCTTGATTAAGTCAAATTTTGCGTGCAAACATAATAAGGCTTACAATTATTATCTGATCTTAATGAAATTTGTTGTGTATGTATATAAAGATAAGATCTCGGTCAAGTTCGAATTTATAAAATCTTGCTATGAATGTATAAATGGAGGAGATCTTGGTCAAGGTCTAATTTGGGTCATTATAGATGAACGTTTTTTTAGTTTTTTAGTCAGAGTATATATCTTTGGAAATTTAAGAGAGGAGTGTGAAAATTCAATGTTTCTAGGTTATTGCTATTGATTTGAAAAGATTTTGTGAAAAAACTCAGTATGAATAACTGACAGTAAATTGATGATATATTAATGAACTCAATTACACATCATATTTTTGAAGATCTTGAAAATTTATATTTTAGTCACGAGAAGACTGCTATCATATCTGAAAGCTGCCAGTGGGCGTATGTTACCTTGCATGGAAAGCTATCTTTCAGAGAAGAGGTCCGAAAATTCGTGGAACTCTGAGATATATGTTTCTGCTATGAAACTATTCCTGATTTACCTACAATTTACAGGTGTTGTTGTTTTTTGTCAGGTGAATGTGATATGTGTATTGCTGGTGGAGTTAACTGTCTACTTAAACCAGACATATTCATCCAGCTCAGTAAAGCTGGTATGGTATCACCAACAGGACAATGTCAAGCTTTCTCTGAGAATGCTGATGGTTATGCTCGAGGTGAAGGGTGTGGAATTGTCATTTTAAAATCATATGAAAAGGTCAGTTAAGTATAAGTCTAGATGTATATGTGTAATATGTATTTTCAATAGTAGAGTGTTTTAAACTAAAAATAGGGCAATTCCCCTCTAAAAGATTGTTTAATAACTGAAAAGATAAATACAAATGGTTGAATCCACAAAGTGAGACTTTTTACATTATAACTATTACATTATAACTGCTATTCAACTTATCAAGAACAAAAGTCATTGCTTGTAAACCAGTAGAAGACATCAATAATGTTTATTATCACATCGCAAATACCCTTTCACTTTGCCATTCTTGAAGAATTTTCAGGAAACATGGTGAATGTATTTATTAGTAGAACATTGTGATACATAATTACACCTGATCATCAAAATATTCAAATGTTTGGGTGTAAGCAGTCTTGAACCTACAAATATAGAATAGAACATATTATAATGTACTGTAATACGTGTGAATCGTTTGTCTTGCAAATGCTCGAAAATAATACACCCTTCACACCGGAAAGGCATCCTTACTGCGCTGCTATAACGACGAGAAATTGGCATTTAGTTTCGACAAGTGAATCAGGAAGGTCGTTTCACAAACGTCGTAGCATTTGTTTCATATTTCAGGCTACAGGACGGTTCGAAATCACTCAATGAACGTGGTATATATTTGTAGAAATTTTCTCGCGATTTCAAATTTGCTGCGATGTGGGACATTTCGAATATATATGGTCGCAATCCGATGTGACAGACTGAAAACATGGATGTGTGCATATATTACTTGCCTAACTTGTCCTATCGAATATTTTTTTTTCAAAATTCTTAATTCAAGGCTATAGAAGATAACAATCCGATCTGGGCGACAATATCCACAGCTTCTAATCATGATGGTCATACAGTCTCGCCAATAACTACACCATCTATGCAGCAACAAATAGAATTATTAAATATTGTATTTAAAAGATTTGATGTTGATCCTCAGAGTATTGATTATATTGAAGCTCATGGTATGTAAATTCCAATGTGTTGTGTTTCTCTCAGAACAATGTCGTGATTTCTCTTATTAGTTTATCTAGAATAAATGATTCAACTTCAACAATAGCATTAATAAAATCTGTATTTTGTCGATTAACCACCATTGTCATTATATTTTTTACTGTTTTCATTTATTTCAGGAACGGGAACTAAAGCAGGGGATCCTGTTGAAGTAAAAGCTCTTGGGACATTTTTCCAGACTGACGAAAATTCAACACCAAAAATAATAGGATCCGTAAAAACAAACATTGGTCATCTCGAATCGGCAGCTGGTGTAGCAGGTCTGATTAAAGTTTTATTAATGCACAAATATCAACAGATCGTTCCTTCTCTCCATTTTGAAAGACCTAGTCCAGACGTTCCACTTGACGAGTTTAAATTTAAAGTGCCAATTAAGCCAAGTCCATGGCCTGATACCAACAGAGATGTTTTGCGATCATCAGTAAATAGTTTTAGCTTTGGCGGAAGTAATTGCCATGCAATTGTTACGACACCAAGATCAAAAAAAATACTGACTCCAACTGATCAGATGAACAAAAAAATCGTCTGTATCTCTGCAGTGGAAATACTATCCTTACTAAAGATCAAAGACGCTATGTGTGAAAACGCTAAAGACCTGCAACTTGCTGATTTATCATATACATCAATATATAGAAGAGATCATTATCCATGCCGTCTGGCTGTAGCTGGTCAACATGCCACCGAAGTTCTGAAAATTCTAGAAGGTACTGATGTCGACAAACATGTGATGGTGAAATACCAGCCAGCTAAAGGAAAGAAGTATATCTTTGTTTTTGCTGGTTTAGGAACAAATTGGCATGGAATGTGTCAGGAAATGCTAAAAAGATTTAAAGTATTTCGTTCTGTCATTGAAGACATTTCCAAATATCTTGAACGATATGCTAACTGGAACTTAATGGAAAATCTTCAAAATGGATTTGATTTAGATGATGCTAACATCGCTCCAATTATGACATTTGCATGTGAGGTAGCGTTGTTTGTTTTAGTGGAAAGTTTTGGAATTAATCCCGATGCTATCATTGGACAATCTATTGGTGAAGTAGCTGCTGCCTTTGCTTCTGGTACCGTCACTCTGGAACAAGCTGTGTATATTATTTATCACAGAACAAGAGTACAGGTTCAAGGTACTGGTGGTAAAATGTTTGTTGCTAAAAATATTGAAATAGATAAAGTAGAAGAGATTTTAGAGAAATACGAATCACAAGCTAATGTATCAGTTTACAGTAGTCCAATGAGCTGTACTATAAGTTGTGATGAAGATGTAGTGGACAAATTAAAAGAAGATATTAAAGAGGTTAATACAGGTTGTATGTTTAAAGATCTGAATGTTACTAGTGCTTTTCATTCTCATCATATGTCTAACAGTGCAGACGAGATGAAGAGTTGTGCTAAAATAATTGGAGAAGAACCAAAGATTGATATATTTTCTACTGTTAGTGGTGTCAAGGCAGAAGAAGGCGATTTTATTACACCACAATATTGGGCGGATAACATCAGAAAACCAGTTAAACTCTACCAAGCTGTTCTTGAAGCCCATGATCCTACTAAATATAATATTTTTGTTGAATTAGGACCCAGACCAATTTTGAGAGCTCATCTACCAAGCATATTCCCTGACCAAGTACTGTTTGATTCCATACCTATTATGAAGAAAAATGACGAAGTGGATTGTGTCACAGAAGCTGTTTGTAATTTCTATAACCATGGATTGGATTTGAAATGGACAAATTTTGACAATTTTAAAGCCAATGTCGTTGATTATCCAAAATATCAGTTTAATAGAGTAGACAATTTGTTTTTACCCACATCTGGTAAAGAGAAACTTTTGGGTGTTGATCAAGCGTCCAAATACCATCCGTTTGTGAAACAGCTTGATTCGGACACGAAGGACATTCAGATTTTTATTGATCCGAGTAAGCTTGCGTCTATCTATGAACATAAAGTAAACGGATTGGTAGTGATTCCGGGCGCACTGTATGCTGAGGTGGGTCTTGCTCTAGCAGCCTTAAAGTCACCAAGTATTTCATTTCGAGAAGTTACTGTTGATTTTAAAAGCCCACTTCTCATTTACAATCTCGAATCAAAGCAGCTAGATACTACAATAGAAGAACATGGTGATCAGACCGACTTTACAGTTTACAAAGGATCACACGTGTACTGTGAAGGCAGCATTAATAGTTGTTTTAATAAGCACGTACCAGTAATTGATGTAAAAAGTATTGAACAACGATGTAACATTCAGAAGACAGGGGAAGAAATATATGCAGATCTTAGAAGGTTTGGCTTCTCTTATGGTAAAACTATGTCGATACTACATGATTCGGTTAGAAATGACAAAGAAGCCTTGGTTGAATTAAATATTAACGACATTTTATGGGAAGAAATGAAAGGAATGGTTCTACATCCTGCAATTATCGACAGTTTACTTCAGGCACCCGGTGCACTCGGAATTTCTGATATAGAAGCGTTTCATACCTTACCCATTCAAATTAGCAAGTTGAGAGTTTATGGTAGAACACAAAAGAAAATGTATATACACGTACAGCCAAAGTTATCGTTCTCTACAACAAGTATACAATATAAATTGCTGCTTTTCGCGGAATCGGGTGAACCAATAGCTAGCATAGAGACATTTACCACCAAAGTCATAGGAAAAGAAGGAAATGATCAACAACAAATATTTTTTGAGCCATATTGGTCACTAATATCACCCATACCACACGCTGCTGAACTATCAGAGAAGTTTGTGACTGTATCTGTTAAACAACGACCAAGTCGAGATGAAGAGGTTAATGTTGTTGTTCCATTGACTGACAATAATATAGATATAGAGAAGTTAAGAGAAACACTAAATGAATATAGATATGTTGCCATAATTATCAATAGTGATTTTGATGAGAATTATGGTGGAATTGAAATACAGAGAGCTGTAACTGATTATTTATTATGGTTAAAAGTTGTAGTAGAATGTATTAATGAAGTTAATGAAAAACATGATATAATTCGACTTTTAATAGCTTTCTATACTACATGGACTATAGATGAAATGAACAGTAAATCTACAATTATGATACCAGATAATATTATACATTCATCTTTATGGGGAGGAGCACGATCTATTCAAAGAGAATTAGGAACATTAAATATTCATTTGGTAGATCTCCGTGAATTGGAAGGAACAACAGATAGTGAACAGTTGTTAATAGTATTTGACAAACTGGCTTCTGACTGGTTACATAATGGCGAGTTGATTTTCACTACAGAAGGTGTTTTTGGTTACCAGTTGCGTTATATGGAGGAATCGGGAAGCAAGAATTACCCATCAATTACGGATACTGGTGATGCAGATTTTGATCTGTTCTCTACATCAGAAACAGAAGTAAAGGATGTTTTTAAATTGTACACAAGAAATACATCACTACATGAACAACCAGGTTCAGTTTTGTTAAACGTTACCAAGTTGGTATTTCAGGATTCTTCATTGTTTCTACCAGTTTTTGTTGCTGACCATTATCAAGCCAATGATGAAGGTTTGCCTGTATATTGTATAGAAACTATTGGATATCGATCTATGAAACCAAATGAATTACTGGTATCATGTTTTCCAGTACCAGCATCTAATAAGGTAGTGGTTCCAATATCTTGTTGTATGCCTCTATCATCTATACCATTCTACAAGCCAGGTTTACTTTCAACACTTGTCAGTCTTTGGACATTGGCTTCGAGTGTAAAAGTTAAAAAGATAATAGTTTTACGAGAAAGAAATTGTGTTGACGAGGAATTATTTCTATCCTTACTACGATACAGAAAAGTGGAATATAAACTACTTACTCCAGAAGAATTATCAGCAGAAACACAACAGAGGAAAGAGATAGAAATGATTTGTTTTATGCAGCTAGACAAATCACATGTAGATATCATTATGAGAAAAAATTTCATCATAAAGATTTATGCCTTTTCAAGTCTCTTACCGACTACCATTGCAGCAATCTTAAGAACTCGACTTTCCAGGATTAAGATACATGATGTAAACGAAAACGATATCTTTTCACAAAATAATATCAGTGCTGCAATTCGGCATGCTATCTCCAAATGGCTTAAAAAAAACGTTCAAAATACTATTAACCCTAGAAATTGTTCCCAAAATTTACAAGGCCCATTACAAAAAATATTCACCATGACCCATCTTGATCTTCAAGACAAAAGTGGATTAGAAGTTCCTATCCGTTTGACACCGAGAAGATTATTAAGTAAAACCAGTGCATATATTGTTGTTGGTGGTCTAACTGGTTTAGGTTGGCAATGTGTTCAGTGGTTGGCCACACATCAAGCTGGTTATGTCTTAATTTTTAACAGAAGAACCCCAAATGAAGAGGACACTGCATCAATTGAAGAATTGTCCAGTTCAACATCTTGTACCATAGAATGTTATTCAGTAGATGTAGTGAATCTTAGTTCTGTTACTGGAGCTATACGTACATTCAACAAGACCTATCCCGATGTTCCCATAAAAGGTGTACTTCATGGTGCTGGTGTAACACGAGACTCATCTCTATTTAAAATGACTGAAGAACAGATGACAGAATGTTTCAACCCAAAGATTTCCGGAGCATGGAATTTACATCAGGCTACCATGTATATGAATCTTGATTTCTTTATACTACATTCATCCATCACAGCTGTCCTTGGTGCACCTGGACAAAGTAATTATGGTGTTGGGAATGCTTTTCAGGACAGTTTAATATCTGTAAGAAAAAAATTATCCCTACCTATACAGACGTTGAACTGGGGACCATTGGATATGGGAATGTTAGAAAAGGGAAAGGGAAATGATAGAACAAGAATTACTATATCCAGTACTGGTTACCAATTGATTGGAAAAGACGAAATAGATGTTTGTCTTGAAACTGCTATTTTATCTAATAAAAAACAAATTATGATTACTAAGTTTGATATGGAAAAACTGAGAGATGTTATTGACCTGAATTCCGACCAATTCACTAAACATAGATTATACCATATT
Source organism: Lottia gigantea (assembly GCF_000327385.1). Classification (NCBI taxonomy): domain Eukaryota; kingdom Metazoa; phylum Mollusca; class Gastropoda; family Lottiidae; genus Lottia; species Lottia gigantea. The sequence goes on along the minus strand of NW_008708133.1, from coordinate 345,871 downwards.
CTACCAAACACAGCTACTGAACATAATACTAATTCAACATCATCAACACCATTTCCAATAGACACTCTGAAAGATGCTGATGAAGTAGAAAGACCAAGAATCATAGAAGCTTATGTCTTAAAACTGATTAGAAAAATCTTGTCTCTGGCAGACCTTATGATTACTCCTACAACAAGTCTGATAGATGCTGGTATGGACTCGATGTTAGCTATGACATTGGTAAACCAGGTGAAGAAAGATATCGCAGTCAAAATACCACTTAATTTACTATTTGACCCTGAAACAAATGTCTTAACGTTAGCTAGATTTATCGGAAAGGAATATGGTGGCAGCAATATCCACGTAGCAATTGTTGAAAACCAGGATGATGTTTTTGATGAAAGCAGAATTTCATTTCCAGAATTAAGATATTTACAATTAGATAACTTACCGACATATAAATCCAACTATCATGTGATAGATTTATATTTTGGCAATCTTCGTTTGGACAAGGACATGCTCATTAATATAATCAAAACAGTGGTTATACGTAATCCTATCTGTACTGCGGTATATGATTGGCACGGAGACTCACCAAAAGAAAGGACAGATGTAAAAAAATCTTTCTTAGATGTAGAGAGTGCTTTAGACATTTGTGAAGTTAAAGCGGACGAACCTAATATTGAAAAGATCTTTAGTAGAAGACAATTTGATAAATTTGATACCAGGTCCAAAGGAACAGTCAGATTTACATTCGTCCTGGATAAGAACAGTACGAGATTAAGCATAGTATTAAGTCACGTGGGGTTTGACTTAATGGGTGTTAATTTGTTTTTGAGGGATTTCGTGAATTGTATTGGACATGTTCAGCAGCATTTATCTCTAGAAAGTCTTCCAAAGCCCATTGAGCATCAGACATCAGTGTGTAAGATATTAGACCAAATAAGATATTTCGACCAGCAAACAAAAGCTCTTGACGAATTTTGGTCACAACAGATTAAGAAAGGTGTTCCAAGAGTCACACTAGATATAAACAGGGACTATTTTCCGAAGAAAGACCATGCTGACGTTTGCGAAAAATTTTTGCCGCTAGATACCCAGCAATTATGTGACTCGCTCGCCAAATCCATCGGTACAAGTACATTTAGGCTATATTTGACAATTTATCAGCTTTTACTGAGTATACGATCTAAATCTCAAAGAGTTTTCGTCATTTCCACAGTAGATCTACGACAGTACTCTGTTCAGTTATTGGATAGAATAGAATGCATTTCAAACCACATACCAATATTTGCCGACATACCAGAATCAACTACAACCTTCAAGCAATTTCTAAAAACAAACACGGAGGACATCAGTAAAACAATCGAACACGGCATGTTTCCATACACAGAAATAGTGAAACTTATCCCAGAAGGACAAAATAAAGATCTACACAGACATGAAATTATTCTCAATGATGTTACTTTTGTAAGTGAATTGAATCGGTTGGCCCAAGATGCAAATTCCGATTTGAAAATTGGGGGTGAAAATCCGTATACAAGAGTTGAGGCAGTTTTGAAAATATTGGTAGATAGGATAGCCAATACAACTACATTTAGATTGATGTTGGGAGGCGACCTCTATGATCAAGATGATGCTGACGAGTTTGTTTCAGCTTTGATGACGATGTTACATACAGTATCCTCAAATCCTAACACAACTATACAACAACTTCAAGACAAATTTAAACCCAATATCGCAGGTAACGTACCGTTCGTTATATTTGAGAAACATATCATCTCCAATGTTTGATTTAAGTTATATTTCATATTGAGACTTGAAGCAAGCACCAACTGTATTATAACCTCCATTACCTGGAAATTTACGTTTCACTTTTCGAAATATGGAATGATTTATAGAGGATTTACAAGAAAGTTAAAGGTTTCGGCTACAAAATACCTAATTATACAAAATAAAAGTATCGATGGCAACGTAAATTGAAGCTGTATAATGGAGTTACCTCCCTTCCAATAAGTTCCAACTTTATATTTTTGTTCCCGGAAAGTGTGATACCATTGTGACATATTTTACGTGGGTATATGAAAATAAGAGTTGAATTAGTGACCGTGATCATATTAGATACCACAACTAATTTGAAATTGAATTACAAATTTCAAAACGATTTGTCTCGCGAGTATCTCAATCTCTTATTTCCTCGTGTTTTCGACATATCATAAAAATTTGTCATACGTTTTCAGACTTATTATTGTTTTGTATAGGTTTGTTTAAGAAGAAGAGCTTAATTGGCTTTAGTGGCGTTGACGTTTCTGTTGATAGAAACGGCGGCACAATACAGATTGGAAGAAGATCGATCAGGTTTAAAGATGTCAAAAACGTTCATACCAAACAAGGTACGAAGCGTAAGCGAAGTCCTAAACTTGATGCATTGTTCTGATAAATACAAACATACTTGTACAATCATTTTCCACGTTGCTTGCGTCTCTGTTAAATCTCTCAATATCAATATTGTGACAGGTCAATGGTCTAGTTCTCAGCCAATAGCTAACAAGATTTATAGAGATTTAAAGACCTATCGTAGACAGTCAAAAGCATTTGTATAATTTTCTGATAAGAAAAAATATGAGTGCTGGAGTGCACCATTCGTTTTTATAAGCTCACATAAAAAGGAGTATATTACAATCCCTCGGCAGTTCCGTCCGACTGTTCTCATATGTGGTAGCCATAATGAAGGCTTCAGTTTTTATCCGATCTTTGTGAAACTTGGTATGCATGTATATATTGATTAAGTGTCTGTCAAGTTCGAATTTGTAAAACATGAGTCGCATTTGGCTTGTAGATACGATAGATGCTACAGTTTTTATCCGATCTTTCTGTCAAGTTCGATGTCAGTAACAATCGGATGAACGGTGTTTGAGTTAATTTCCTCGTCAAATTTGGCTTGTTACCAAGATATAGGCGGCAGCTGCTTGATGCCACCTGGTATGCATGTGCCTGTTGATAGGGTTTTGGAGTTGCCCTTCACTTTAAAATTTGATGTTTTTGAGCTGCAAATGCATGATTAAGATCTGTATGTCCCTAAGTTTCTTCCAGCTGCGTATATTACTGACATGCTATCATGATCTTTCAGCGTGTTCTGGCACTCTAGGATAAACTTCATGTGCTTCATGAAAACTACGATATCAAATTTGATCCTTATAGACAAAATTACATTTACAATATTTCAGGTAAAGGCAGAAATACATTAGTAATACAATCAGCATCAAAAACCTATCGAATTACTTACCAAACTGATGATAAAACTGTTTTACCACTGGTGAATTACATTCTACGAGTCCACACAAATAATGTTGGTCGAAAAGATAATTAAATGCTTTTAATGAAAGACTGTAATCACTTTAATATTATCCCTTTAACCCTTTTAGTTTTCGTTTTTCCTTGAATTATATTTATTTTTTTTATCTTTATGCATATTTTGTGCAATCGAGGGGGGCAATTTAGCAAAGCACCTTGACAGACGATTAAACGTCGGGAAACAGACTTTCATGGAGTATTTTAGTTTTTGAAGAACAAGATTGGAATCCTGCTGTTCTGTATCAACCTACAGCATGCTTCCAATCTGTGTAGCCTTCAGTGATGAATTTTTATGCACCCGCAGATGTATTGTGAAACACCCGACATGGAAATCAAAAAGGGGCGTTCCTTGACACTGAATAATCCAGCCATGGAAATCGATCATACCAGCTGTTACTAAAATGGCGACCAGACCTCGCTGGAAATTTTATTCTCGGTTGCTTTGGAACGTCTTTTTTTCCAATGTCACCTGGTACTCCTGTCTTTTTAAAGCATCTTGATACTGCATCCGTTGTGTTGCCCGCTGTGGTTTGATACCATTGTCAGTCGTAGTAGTGTCGGAACCATCAAGCAATTTGTCTTTTTTGATCAAATATTTATCAGGCTACGGGCCTGAATTTATTCCCCCGGCCCCTGCCACTTTCAATAATTTTATCATTTTGAATAGTGAAAGAATGGCCTGTGCGACAACCATCCGCCTCTTCCCACTCCCCCCCTCTTCACCTTATGCTTCCTGGAGATTCGATCTCTTTGTAAATATGAACCTTTGCAGTATTTCATATAGATGATGTGTCACAGTAGTTGAAATTATATAAACGATGTATTTTGAGTTTTATCCATTGCATGTTTATATTGTATACATGCAAATTATATAACTTAATTTGAAATATTTATCTATTCTTTTACAAATATTATTAAACATTTATTCGTATTATAGAATTATTAAGTGATTAACTAATGTTACTCGCTATGATATGCAGACAAGATAAAACTTTTGCATTTTTTAACCTAGTTTCCTTCTTTCATTGGTGTATGTCGGAGGATCTGACATGATTAAGGCTCCTAGTCGTTGGACGGAATAATGAAGCTGTTGCTAGAGGCTTAGATCCCAATGGGAAATCGAAAAAGTGGACTAGTGAATTAGGAAGATATGTCGTATGACATACTGGATTTTTCCCCCGTATTGCAGGGCGTGAAACAAGTGGCGGCGCCAGTGAGGGGAATGGGGGGATGCTCCATTAGAGGCATGTGACATGACGCCTCCACGTAGTTGATGCATTTTGAATTCAGTCTCGCTAGTTCTATAAATAGTACTTAAATCGTAGATCGAAGATATAACCAATATACATAAGCAATACAAATGCAGAAATAATTGTCATTTCTATCATGATCACCAATCCATTTGATGAAATATTGCGAATATCAACACAAATTCTTTTTCATCAAATCACTTCCGGTCTTAAATGAGATATTAGCACGTGCCGTATATTGTCATTGTAGCTCTTGCTCTCGAAGTGTGAAGACGTGGCCTTCACTGCCGCAAATTATTTTCGAATTTACGTAGATAGAACTTGGCTTCCCTTTTTACCAGTTCACGTTACATTGAAAGTCACTTTGGTCCTTATAATTACTTACGACTACGACCATAATAATATCTTCAACTCGTACGAGTTGTTGTTTATTTTACGACAATCGTCGAAAGAGACGTGGTCTCATTTTCGGCAATATGGCGGATGACAAAGTTAAAAATAACTTGAGAAGCAATTCGTCCATAAATAACGAACTTGATTGGGAAGATTTGGAATTTACTCTTCTGTCAACTGATCCACCTCTCACGACAGGACTAAAGGTGTGGGCTCGATTTCACAATCTCAGACCTCGGTCTTGCCATTTACTTCGACAATCGGTACGACTACGAACACATCTCAAATTCAGCCTGCACAGAACCGATTTAAGAAGTCTTCATCCAAATCTAAAACTGAAGACAATAGAAATGATGAGATCATTAATATTTTGAAGAATATAAGAGATGAACAGGCACAGCAGGCAGCCAGACTTGTGAAATTAGAAGGCATGTCCTGTGAATATGATGATGAGTATTATGATTTTGAAGATGGCCCAGATGACAGACCCCAGGCCAAGGAATGTTTAAATGATGAGGACGAATTGTCAGACATTGGTGGAAGTCCTGGACTTTTGAAAAGGAAAGTTGAAGAGTCACCAGCCCAAACTAGTAATCACACCACCACTGAAAATTGCTTTTCATCGATGTCAAAAAGGATCAAGCCGTCTGATTCAATAGTTGATAAAACTGTGGATGAAGTTTTGGCCAATAATATAAATGAACTTTTCAGACAAGGAATGAGCGATGACCAATATGATGCGCTTATAAAAGATGAAGCCACAGACAGGCCAACAAATTGTGATGCGTTAGTCACAGCAAAAACCAATCAACTAGTATGGGACATCAAAAACATCAGATAGAAAAATAAGGCTGTTCAAGCATCGATCGTTAAGTCTGCCATTGTTCTTACTAAGGCCGTTGATAGCTTGGCAGACCTGACCCGTACACCAAATTTGCTGTCCGAGGATATGCCTAACATAATTGGAAAATTAAATGATGACCTCTCTTTGCTGGGCCATTCAAACAGACAGATCAATCTTACTAGAAGAGAGTTTAAGGCAAGAATTCTCCCCTCTATGTGCCCAGAGTCAGCCATACACCAAATTTCTATTTGGAGATGACGTTCTGAAACTGGCGAAAGAAATAGCAGACTGTAGCCGCATAGGGCACAAATTGCAGAATACCTCTCAACAATTCTCCGGAGGAAGACTACGGAGAAAACTATTTGCACAAGGTGGCAAATTATGGAGAGGTAGTAAAAGAGGCAATTACTCTTTTGGTTCATAAAATAGACAGTTTTCAAAAAACTAGAAGCGGGGGATGGGGCACTCCAGAAAGAGAAGAAAAACAAATAAGCACAAAAAATGAGGTGAGTTTTTCTGCTGGTTGATTAACAAAATTTTCCTTAGCTTGGGAAAAAATAATTTGTGATGTTCACATTTTGGACATAGTTAATCATTGTCATATAGAATTGATAAATAGAATACCCCCAATCCAAAATTGGTTTACTTATGAATCACAATTTAACGAAGTAGAAACTAAAGCTATTAATTCAGAAGAAGCAGAACATGCTCGGTAATAATGTTATTGTTGAAGTCTTTTTGTGTCTCCCATTTTTGTCCGACCGAAAAAAAATGGTGAGCTGAGAATGATTTTGAACTTGAAAAAGTTCAATGAGTTCATACCTTACCGACATTTTAAAATGGATACTTTTGAAAGTACCTTGAATCTGGTGACTAAAGATTGTTTTATGAGTTCTATAGACATTCGTCATGCTTATTATTCAGTCGGAATAGCTAAAGAGCATCAGAAGTTTTTTCGTTTCAAGTGGCAGGGTAAATGATATCAATACACTTGCTTACCCAATGGATACTCTTTGGCGCATTGCTTTTTACGAAACTAATGAAACCAGTCTACGCTACACTCCGAAATTCCGGCATTCTTAGTGCAGGGTACATTGATGATAGTCTTCTGTTAGGACAGACTGAGTCTGAATGCAAGAATAGCTTAGATCAAGCTGTTAGTCTTATGCAAAGATTGGGGTTCATAGTCCACCCCTCAATCCAACACAACAGATAACATTTCTAGGTAATGACTCTAATGATATGATTGTATTTCTTCCAGAAGAGAAGAAAAAATTACATAGCTGCAGAATGTCTAAGAAAGATATTGTTTCAATTAGAGATTTAGCCCATGTTATTGGCTGATTGATTTCCAGTTTCTCTGCAGTTGACTATGGCCCTCTGTTTTATCGAAATTTAGAGCAAAGCAAGATAAAGCTTTAAAAGAAAATAACGGTAACTTTGATATATTTGTTAAAATAAATAGTAGCATGCTTGACTGAGTTGGCGTTGTGGTGCTCTAATATACACACACAAACGCGAAAAATATCGCATGGTAACCCTGATGTGACTATAACAACTGATTCGTCACTTGAAGGGTGGGGTGCCATCCTAGAACCAACCACTGAAACTGGTGGACGTTGGAATGACGATGAAAGAATGCATCATATCAATTACATAGAGTTGCTATCTGTTCTGTTTGCTTTGAAGTCTTTTGAAAAGCATGTTGTGCGTTTTAAGCATATTAAAATATTATGTGACAATACTACTTCAGTCAGTTATATAAATAATATGGGAGGAATCAAATCTGAACCATTGAACAGGTTAGCCACAACAATATGGCTCTAGTGTAAAGACCGTAATTTGTGGATTTCTTCCTCTCATATTGCATGAAAGGACAATACCGAGGCTGACCGGTACTGAAGAGTTTTTAATGATAGCATAGAGTGGAAACTTAAACTTGACATTTTCCAAAATATATGTGGGTGGTTTGGCACACCTGAGGTTGATTTATTTGCCTCAAGGCATAATAAACAGATGGCCCCTTTTGCCTCTTAGAAGCCAGACCCAGATTCCACTTATGTGGATGCATTCAGTATTGACCGGAATCATTTTAAGCTAATTTATATGTTTCCTCCTTTCAGGTTAATGACTCGTTGTATCAAGAAGATACTAGAGGACGGGGCTACAGGAATAGTCATCGCACCTCTCTGGCCACCTCAACTTTGGTTTGCTCAAATTATGGAAATACTGATAGACAATCCAGTAATAATTCCTCGAGTGAAGAAGTTACTCACTCTCCCGAACAAACCAGATCAACACCATTCCCTGCAGAAGAAGTTAGTCCTGATTGATTTGCTTTCAGAAAAATCTACAACAATACTCCTGGCCTCTTGGAAAGAGGGCACTAAGAAACAATATTCAAACTTCATACAAAGATGGCTACGATAAAGTAGTGAAAGGAAAATTAGTTGCCTTCAACCCTCTTTAGAACATATAATAACTTTTTGACACTGTTATTTGATTCAGGCTTAAGTTATAGCTCAATAAACACTGCTAGATCGGCGTTATCAGCCACAGGAATAGTGATTGACGGACACTCCTTGGGAAAGCATCCAGTGATAGTAAAATTTTTTCAGAGTGTGTTTAATCTTAGACCCGCTCGCCCGCGACACTGAGGGCCGTATGCTGCGGTCGAACTTTAGTCATACTTTACTCAAAGTCGAGCTTAAGTCAGACTTTAGGTATGCTGCGCTCGATCTTTGATGTAAGCCATGCTTTACTCGAGCGTTTCGTGGACAAAACTAAAGTAAAGTCTAAGATAGGGTGGTAGCAGACTTCAGCCGTACTTTATATACGTTTGCGATTGAAATGGTGACAATGGAAGATTATTTCAACCAATTACACCAAATTATAGATATTTACCATGTGGAGAAGAGATTGACAGACCGCTCAAATCCTATGGAAGATCTAGACGAGAGTGAATTTACAAAACGCATAAGATTTTCAAAGGATGGCGTTCTGCATATTTTTGAAATGATTTCAATCATCGATGTGACCAAACTGTACATATCCCACCATTACTACAGTTATTGGTATGTCTTCGTTGGTATGCTAGTGACTCTTTCCAAATAAACGTGGGGGACATAATGGGCGTTCATCAATCCAGTGTCTCCCGAATAGTGAAATTGGTATCAAGGGCTATGACTATTCATAGGCCCGAGGTTATTACGTTTCCAGATGAAAATGAAATAAAAACAATACAACGAGGTTTTTACGACATTACGCAGTTTTCGGGGATAATTGGAACAATTGGCTGTACACGTGGAACCCATGGCGATTTCTGTGTTGGAACTGTATTTGTATCTGGACACAATGTCCCACTGGTAACAGTGGCTGATGCTGATGTGGATCGCGTAAATATAAATAAATGTGTTGAATATAGAAATGAAAATTAAATTAGCTACGTAAAATATAATCATATATTTATGAAAAATTCAGCACCAGTGCAAAAGGAGTTGTTTAAAGTAAGGTGCTACGTAACAGTTCGAATCATTCATATGCAACTTATTTCGAAACGTGAAATCAGTCTCGTAATTTATCTTCTTTCGAAATTTCCACAGCGCTTGTCAAAATCGAAGTGACATATTGACATCTACTTTTTATTGAAATTGGATTTGCGGATTTGAGAAGTTCAATTTATGTATAATCAGAGGACTGTATCCCTTTAACTAACCTGACGTCGGTTGAGCCAAAGTGAAGCTATCTTGATGGAAATCCATATCGTTATCAAAGTCATTCTGCAGAGGGTGCATTTGTGCCGGTATCATAGCACACGTCTTCTGATTTGAGTTACTAGAATCCATTGTCTCCACTATACCACCACCAGTTTTCTTTCTCTCTTTTTTTCCATCGCTTCAGATTTTTTTGCCTTCATTTTTAAATTATTCCAGCATTTCTTTAACTGCTTGTGATCTCGTTTAAAGCAAGTGGTCATGGAACAAAAATTCGCCTCTATTTCTCTCCCCGCCTTTTCCTTCCTTTGTATGGACCGAATATCATTTTGTTTCGACTCCAATACACCCTTAAACTCATCCACTATATCGATAAGGAATTTCTGTTAAATTACAGTAAGTTGGGGTGTCTTCTTCTTGGTTTTTCTGAGGCGACGACATATCTGACATCTTGAATATTCAATCAAATTATGATTTGTAATGACCCTGATGCGTATTTATAGTAAAGACCCCACGGAAAAGCACATGAGAAACATGCCAAATTCTTGCTGTCCGTAAGTGTCCGATCAAAATTTTAGTTAAAATATGTATCAATCACTTTTTCTATTAACAAATGTATTAGAAGTTAAATTATAATTCTTTGAGTTATCGTTGGTGTTCCGTACATACATAGAAGAAGTTAAACTTAGCAAAGATAAGTTTAAGTTGAAGCCATGCATACCGAAATGAATTAGTTACAAAGTCGAGCTCAGGCGAAACTTTAGAAAGTCTGACTTTACCCGAAGTCTGACTTAGCGTTAAGTTCAAGCGCAGCATACGGCCCTTAGTTACGTGGGACGCTGGAGACGTCTTAGTGTTCTTAAAGAAACTTTCTCCCTTGAAGAACTTGAGCCTGAAACAACTAACTATGAAACTTACTATGTTGATAGCATTAACAAATGCTCTCCGAGTTCATTCTATCCATCTGATACCTATACAAAGTCTAGTAAAAACTAAGTTTGAGTATTGTTTCGAACTTTGTGGTTTATAGAAACATAGCAGGCGGGAAAAAGTGTACAGTGTGTGTATTTAAAAGCTTCCCCTCCAGATAGGAGACTTTGTGTCTATTCAACAGTTAAGGAATATCTGTTAAGAACAGAAAGTTTGCGAAAGAACAAAAGTTTTGTGAAGCCTCACAGGAAGGTTTCTAGAGACCCAGTCTCAAGGTGGATTATAGATGTAATGAAAAATTCAAACATCGATACTTCCGTATATGGGTCACATAGTGTTCGTTCCGCTGCTTGTTCTAAAGCACATTTAAAATCCATCCCAGTTGGAGATATCCTTAAGGCAGGAGGGTGGAGCAGTGCAGGAACTTTTTACAAATTCTACAAGAAGGACATCCTGACTAATTCAAATTCAAATTTTATTGATGCAGTATTGCATGTTTGAATAGTTATGTTAACATGTACACCTTTTGTTTATTATATAAAATATTGATAAAACCTGCTTTGAAGTCTCATTTAAGACCGGAAGAGATATGACGACAAAGAATTTAAAAAATTGACGAGACTTACCTTGGTTAAAGTTGAAGTCAATTTTATATTCTGTGAGTCATAGGACTCACTGTAGGGATTAAATGCCACCCTTCCCTCCCTATATATTGTATGGTTGCGAACCTACAAATCACTCCATTTGTTTCAACTTTAAATTTTTTAAATTTCTCAACAATATACATCAATAGCAGGTTACAATACATATTTGAATTATTTTGGTTAAATCAAAAGCAATTAACTCAAAAATCGTTCATCGAAAACGATGTACTCAAAAGTATACATAAACATACCAAGAATAGTTCAAATCCAGGGTTATTTGTATACATACAATATATTTCTTAAGCACGTCCCATGAACAAATTGAGATCGATATTCCTGCAGGAATAATGATGTGCTTTCAGACGATAATAGAAACGAATTATGATTATGAATTATTCGAAGTCATTCTCTTGTATCTGATTTTCGTTTACTGATGGAAATGAGATATTCATAAATTTGTACGAATAAAAAATATCTGGTTTTTGACATGTTCTATTGACATGTCAAATATTGTTTTTCGTGTAAGAACTTATTAAAAACAAAAGGTATAAAGTTGTAAGGTATATAGCATCGACATATTGATGGACCAATGTGACGGATGTCGAACTCCTTGACAGAGTGGCGAACTCACTGACATACTGGCGTATGGGGTAGCCCTAACTCTTGCAAGTTGTAACCACGGGTTGAAATATTGAATTTGAATTGCCAAAATCAAGATATCTTGTATTCATTTAGCAATCCTCGGCAGTTTCCGTAAAGCTGGATCTGTCTCGGTTATAAATAAATTTCGTTGTGTCTTCGTGGGTGTCTTCCCACATCGCCCCTTTCATGTTTAAATGATCACATATTTTCCATAATTATATAATCAAATGTACTGTACCACTGTTGTACTTTTATCTTGAATCATTGCAGTGTCGTGAACCGATATACATTAGATTTATATAGGTGGTGCCGGAAGAACTATTAAACTGGGCAAACAAAGTTTATACACATTTATCTAAATCAATGTCATACAAAAGGGTAATATATCAAATACGTACATTTTAAATTGCTGAGAATATCAAATCATGGGTTCTTATTCAAAAACGTTACATTTTTTGTTATATTCTAATCTGAAGAGTTGCTCACAAACAAAAAGTTGAATACGTAATGAAATACTCTGTCCCATTTAAATATATTATGTATATATGATTAAATACGTTTGAGAGTTTTTGGAATATTTAAAATCCGCATCCCCAGGTATATACCGAGGGAAAAAGTTTGAAATATCATAAAATCACGAGTAGAAGTGTTTAAAAAAGTCTTTTAAAACCAGACTCATTTGTTCATTTTAAGAAGTAAATAAATAAAGTTGAAAAAGGGGTGCTATTCGTGCCCTCAAGAATCGGCCAGTTCGTCTAAAGAAGAGGCGATATCCTGCAAAGTGTAATTCGTGCTTACAAATTTGATTAATTCAGCCGGCGACCAGTGTATAGACTTACCTTTTGTCTAGATATTGAAACATAGTTGGGTCAGACAGGGATATTTTGTCACTGAATCCGAGGTATTTTAGGGATTTAATATAGAATACCCCAGCAATATGTCATGAATTAAATGCCAACAGAACTATAAAATAGATTTATAGGTAATTGCTTTGTGATTCTCACAATGTGCAAAGCTCAACCACTCAAAAATTTACTTGATGGAAATTTTGTAAAAATTTGGCTGCCCCTTCTGAAATTGTGCTTCAAAATAACCAAATATTTGACTGAAAATTGAATTCTGTAAAATAAAATTTAAGAACAATATTTCTTTTCATTTGTTGGATATTCTATCAACCCGAAAACAATTTCTCAAGACTCTTTTGCGCTTGACATTTCAAACAACTGGCAAAATAAGGTTTTGAAACCACTGTGGTAGTAGATCCTTCTTTGATTGAAGTGTGCTGGAAATTTTTCCCGATTACTTGTTATACTATAATCGCTTGGAAGTTGGATTTCTTACAGCCAGTAGGAAGTATAGACTTTGATACGTGTTTGGTACATATCTCCGCAATTCAAAATAGGCGCATACATTTCGATTTTAGCGTAATACACCGCGAGGCATTTCTTAAACATAAATGATACACGATATTGCAGTTGTAAATTAGTGGGAATATTTTTGACTGAAGTTGTTAGATTTTCTACATAGGCATAGACATTCCATGACACAATTACAACTTGAATTACACTCACATTATACAATATAAATGACTCTTATTTCGCATGAAAACGTTTACATTAACATTCTGTTAATGTGAGTTCACTGTATAATATTTGCAAGATAACCTACATCATATAATCTCGTCATTTAAAAATTCCATGTCAACTTTACATAAATTTGTATGTATTTACTATGATTTATTTGAGCTTTAAAACTGCGTTTGTGTTTTCCGTCACATGATTAAAATAAAAAAGAATTTCAAAATGATTTCCGTAACAACATAAATAATAAATCTGTCATTGGATTAAAAATTTTCCACTAGTCTTGTGCACAATGAAAGATACCTTGATCTTATATCACGGATAAGCAAACCAATAAAATAACCAAGGACTATGGTTTGGGATGAAATATTATAGCCAACTTCAAGATTTATAAAAAAAGAATGTTCCAGCTTCTTATAACATAATAAATCTTGGAGTAATCAATTGAAATTCATTAAAAGGCAACCACGTTTTATCGAATAAGATTATTGAATATATGTCAAGGGTATAAAGAGATAAGGCCAATAAAATAGATAAAATCCGGGGAACTTGCCAAAAACAAGTATTATGGAATAATTCTACATAATTCATTGCATGGTAAGTCTTAGTATTAAAAATTCCTCTGTCTCATAGCCTATGGTTGACCGATAGATGACTTTCAGAATCGGTCCTAAATAATAGTCGGGGTCATTTTATGGTATACAATACTGAATGAATTTTCACAAATATAATAGGATGTTTAGGAGTAAATACGTTGAAGACGCTCAGTATTTCTTCCAGATGTTGGTCTTCGCTGTAGCATGGCTGCTGTTGATCAGCTGCACCGATGGGCAGCATAAGAAGACTTTCCATATGACAGGTGTTCAAGACCAAAATGGTAAATTCCAAGGAGTAATTAACATACCAATAACAGAGCATATAGACGGCTGGGAAATAGAAATCAAATTTAGCTCACCTGTTACTAATCTAAATGTAGGCATATTTTATATTCCAAGCACTTTTCGACCATTAGGCAAGATGTAAGTTAGTTCATCGTGGCATTAACTCACATTTTTCATTACGTATTGGTACCCCAAAAATATTATTTGTTAAAAATGTACAACGAATCCATAATATTTAGAATTATTAAATCAGAACACAATTTGTGGAAATCTTAGATATCTAAATTGATGACACTATCAATATTTCTAAATTTTAGGAATGGATGGGTGACATCATAAAAACATCCACCGACAATAAAGTATTTACCCTAGTTGATAAACCTCACGTTGGTATACAGGAGCCAGGCAAGACTCTCAGTATTCAAATTTATGGTAGTTACTCAGGTAGTCTTCCTTCAGCTTCAGCGTACTTCATCAATCTCGGTATAGATGATTATAAACCTCCAACATTACCAAACCGTAAGTCATGGGGTGTATATTGTTTTTGCAGGAAAAAAAAGTATAATTTTGTGTCGAGTACTCTGCAGAATCTGTCATAATTGCAGCACCTTTTGAAATGCATTAAATCTGCATGTAGGTGGTTTCTTTAACTTCTGAATATAAATTGAACCGGATAGTGGAACAATGTAAATTGTCAAAAAAGTATACAATTGACTCTAGAAGGCGTATTTTTGGATCGATTTTGCTCGAGTTTTCAGTTTTAGAATCTCACAAGAATATCGTATGTGATAGCAGTTAAAAAAGTTCGAATTTTGAAAATTAATAGCACATATTTTAATTAGTTAAAGATACCTTCTCTCCTATTTCTGTCAATGTCTAGTTTGTGCATATAACGGCGTTCTAGAGTGAATTAGAAGGTGCCATGCTGTAAGTTGAACTTACTGAAGCACCCTGGAACCACACCCACGACTTAATTGACCCACTTTCTTATTTCTTATCCGGATTTCTTCAAATTGGTATGTACTTGAATATTCGATTTGCGGAATGCGCATTACTATCTTGCTTATTTCTTATCCAAAGTTCTTCAAATTTGTTATGTATGTGTATAATCCAATTTTGAATTTGACGGATATATATTGCGTAGTGTGCATAACCAAATTCCTTATTTTTATCCAAATGCCACCAAATTAGGTATGTAAGCGTATAATCAAATTCTGAATTTGATGGAAATGTTGAATTTTGCGCAGTAGGCATGCGCAATACCAACTTCCTTTTTTTTCCAAATTTCATCAAATTTGGTATAAATGTGCATATTAAATCTCAGAATTTGCAACAACACAGAATCATCCAATTTGAACCAATCCAACTACCAACTACTACGACTACCAACAACTACCTAGTTTGCGATGTGCAAACTTCCTTATTTTTTTTATCCAAATCTCACCAAATTTAGTATGTATGCGTATAATCAAATTCTGAACTTGATGGAAATATTGAATTTAGCTGTGCGCATGCGCATTAAAACTGTCTTATTTCTTGATCAAATTTCATTGATTTCGGTATGTATGTGTACGTTATCAAATTCTGAATTTGATGGAAATATTAAATTCGTATTTTGCACATGCGCATTACCAAATTTCTTATTTCTTATCCAAATATCTGTCTACTTATGTACCATTATTTTGTCACACGCCCTGTATCAGTACTGTTAAGGGAACAGTTCTAATTATTTGTAATCTTAACCACCCAATTAGAGGTCTATGTCAGATGACACACTACTACAAACAATTATGTATCTGTTTTATTTTTATGTTTTTTAAAACCATTGCACAGTTTTCGCATCACGTAAAGAATGCTCAAATGTTCACTACACTGTTTCAAAGGGACATTTGTGCCATTTTTTCCCTTTAACCCAAATATCACAAATATTAATCACAAACGAATCACTGACTTTTCAGGTGATCATACTAAATACAACTATGACCAAATTCTTCAATTATCAATTCTCTTCTACGAATCCCAGAGATCTGGTAAACTACCAGCTAATAACAGAATACCATGGAGAGGAGATTCAGCTTTAAATGATAAAGGATCAAATGGTGAAGATTTAACTGGTGGATGGTATGATGGTAAGAATTTTTATTTCACTTATTGGTCAGTGATTTACAGTTAGATTTATTATCATTTCCACTCCTCACTCTGTTTCTCTAAGATCTGATTCTACCTTTTTAGCTGGTGACCATGTCAAATTTGGCCTACCAATGGCATTCTCCACGACAATGTTAACCTGGAGTTTACTGGAATTTCAAGATGCTTACCAGGCTTCTGGACAACTACAACATATGTATGATTCTATTAAATGGCCACTGGATTATTTTCTCAAGGCCCACACGAAACCCAATGAATTCTATGTTCAGGTAAGTATCCATATAAAAACAGTCAAATAAATATGATAAACAAAATAGAGAAATGCAATGAAATGAAACGAAAATTGAACTCACATAATTGAACTGGAACCAGCTATTAAAAGACATAACATAAACATCATATTTATAGGTGGGTGATGGAGGTAAAGATCACAGCTATTGGGGACGACCGGAAGATATGAAAATGGCTCGTCCATCATACAAAATTACTCCTTCTTGTGCCGGAAGTGACGTGGCTGCAGAAACTGCTGCTGCAATGGCGGCTGGATATATGGTTTTTAAAAACAAGGGTGTGTTATTTGAGAATATATCTAGAAAAAATAACCCGGACGCAGTGTTACGATTTTCTCTAATGATCAAAAAAGTAACATTCATTTCACATCTTTAAAAAGGCTGCTACCGAAAATTG
Organism: Lottia gigantea; assembly: GCF_000327385.1. Taxonomy (NCBI): domain Eukaryota; kingdom Metazoa; phylum Mollusca; class Gastropoda; family Lottiidae; genus Lottia; species Lottia gigantea. The sequence continues at coordinate 328,826 of NW_008708133.1, read as the reverse complement.
AAAAAAAACTTTTAATGTACACAAACAAAATTTTATAGAATCCACACTTACCCAGCTTTATTGCCAACAGTTCGTGATTTATTACATTACAATACTAAATCACAAATTATCATGTATATTTCCAGATTCAGCTTATGCTAATAAACTACTGTCTCACAGTAAACAGTTATATGACTTTGCTCTAGCACATCAAGGTATTTATACACATTGTATAAATGAAGCTGCTGCTTATTACAGGTAATAATGAGTAAACCATAGTCAACTGGATCGACATTCTTCCCAATTATTGTCGTTTTTGAAAAAATCTATAAATAAATCTTTAAATTATCGTTTTTGATCCGTTGTTTGGTCTGTGGGTAATAACATACACCAAAATCTGCAGGTTGTTTTTACTTACAGTTGGATTGTTTGTGCGGTTAATTGCTTATTTTTTAATACTGATGGAGCTATGCCTGTTTCACTCAGAATTTTCAAATATTTACTTGATTTATAGATCTATGGGTTTTAAAGATGAATTAGCCTGGGGCGGAGCCTGGTTATATTATGCCACCAAAGAAGCAAAATACCTGACATCAGCTGAGAAATACCATCAACCCGGTAAATCCTGGGGATTGTCATGGGACGATAAACAAGCTGCCGAACAGGTGCAACAATTATCCCACACTATATAGACCGTATATGTATATTTCCATTTTTCGGAAATCAGAAAGTATTTCCTCCGAATTGCTGAAGATTCAAGAAATAATTTTTATATTAATTAAACTAGTGGAAAATGAGGCAGACTTCATCGCAATTATTTCCAGTGTTATCTGTTTTGTTCAACAGGTTTTATTGTATAAATTGACAAAGAAAGATATATACAAGAAAGATATTGAGGCCACCTTTCAGGACTGGATGCCTGGTGGTGGTATCCCTTATACTCCAAAGGGTCTGGCCTTCAGATTAAAATGGGGAGCTTTAAGATATGCTAGTAAGTACCTTGTAGTACATTCCATTACGAACATTGAGTTGATATGTGAATAAATACCACATCAACGGAAACTCCCATGCCTTCACCGTATACCTATCTGTATGCAAACTAATTTCAGTGACATGCTGTGTTGAAGTTTCTACTCACTAGTTCTAAAACTTCTCATCCTAGATTATTTCAAGGAAAAATGTTTTTCAGTAAAACCACCCGATTCTCACACGAAAACGCGTTACCTTTTTTAATTCCAAACTGAAATACCCTTTTCATCTGTTTGAAACTGTCTATAAGCTCAATAAGCTTCAAATGTTTTGTATATCTGTTTCCATTTTGTTTTAGGTAATATGGCATTCGTCGCTCTTATAGCAGCAGAGGAAGGTCTTCATTCTACTGAATACCGGAAATGGGCTAAGGGTCAAATTCACTATGCCTTAGGAGATACTGGCAGAAGCTATATTGTAGGGTTTGGTAAAAATCCACCAAAACGTCCACATCACAGAGGAAGGTAATACTTGTAAACATAGTTTACATGTACGACTTTAAGATCAATTTCCTTAAATCTGCGTAAATTCCTCTGAAACTTAAGCTCTGTTATTTAATCAGTATTCATCGTGTTCATTGTAGCTCTTGTCCAATGATGCCAGCCCCGTGTGCCTGGTTTGATCAGACTCAACCCGGACCTAATCCACACACTCTTTACGGTGCTTTAGTTGGTGGTCCTGGTAAGAATGATGAGTATAACGATAAAAGGGATGATTATATCCATAATGAAGTTGCAACAGATTATAATGCTGGGTTCCAGGCTTCTATTGCTTGTAAGTATTATTTATTTGACTTTGCAGAGTTAATTCGGATTATAAATGGTTATCTACAAGATCGTGAATGCTATTTGTCAATATTATCATCTTTATATATTTATTTAACGTTTCAGGTCTGAAGTCCCTACATCTTCGAGGAAAATTTGATTAAAAGATAGTAAACCATTGCAATTCTGATTGAACTTTGTTTTCTCTAACTACAGAAGAACGATAGTTTTGTTGGTGCGGGAATAAGTACACTGTGAGCTGTGGGAAATCAGTAGGCCTATTAACGTTTACTTTTTGTCAATACTTTCGTAAATTTAATACTGGCAACAGCATACTATGATGTAGGAGGGAGTCTATTGAAAGTCTTGGTAAAACTTGACTCATCATACTGTTAGGAGAGAGGTTCTAACTCATTGGAAAATAAACTATAAAAAGATGGTAATTATCATTTATTTAAACAAAAACACACCGAAAACCAAGGTAAATAGTAAAGCGGAAATACAAAAACCTTAACCATAATTTTAGCAATGAACCAACACCCATGGGTAAATATCGACAGCAATAAGTTGCTTGAAACAAAATGTCACCATCTGGTACTAATAATATACAAATGTGGTCAAACCACCAGCACTATGAAATGCACATTATGGTGACTGCACACTTGATTCATTTCAATAACTTAAGTTTTATTTATCAAAATTCAGAGGTATCAGTTGAAGAGATCCATTATTCGTCTGAAATGTTTACAACATAACACACCTTCCCCAGTCAATGTATAGAAGAGAAAATTGTATCAAAAACAAACACGTTCTTATCTTTTCAATGAAACAAAAAATAAAAGCAGAAAAAATAATCACGGTGATAGAAAATGTAAATATAAAACATTCAATCGTTATACAATGCCAGGTTAGCAGTGGAAATATATTCACAATGGCGCTGTACAACAAAATTCAAGTTCTGTTTACAGTGATCTCTGCATGCAAGATGCTCAGGAAAAATTTATTCCCATGGGAATTATATTGTTTCAAAAAATTTAGTATCAACCATTATATTTGGACATTCAGAGTAAACTTAATCAAAAACATTATTTCCTAATGCAAATCTTCATTCATTAAAGACCTTTTGATACTGAATTGTACATTGAGCATACAAGCGTTCAGTTTATTGATGAATAAAGAAAATTCATTCAACTTGATTCAATGATAAGAGATAACTACGGTTTTATGAGGATAACAAATAACAAGATATAGGGGTTAAACGAAGTTCTGTAGTTTATCCATCAGTCTCAGCATCTTTTTATCTTCACTATCGTATATAAGTCTGTGTTGTTTTTTAGATGATTTAATAACAAGAACTTGTAGTTGCTTATCTGGAAAAAATGACAAAAATAAACACGACTGCATATATATGATATCATAAAACTGGATTTAATAAATTTGTCAGGATATGACAATATATACATTGTCACACTTTGACACAACCACATAAATGACAACTGAAAAATATAAAATTATAAATATAACCTCTGAAACCACGACATAGATTGATATAAAAGTCTAGTAACTTACTTCCTGCACTGTATATTTCTTTTATATCTTTTCGTTTTAACACAGATTTACCAATCAACACTATCAGATCATTGTTGGGATCCTTTTCAAACTTGGCTACAACATTATCTAATCCTTTCCATGTTTCTTTCTTAAAATGACCTAGATAAAAAAATATTGGTACATTATGTTTATAACGTGTTTATAGAGGAAACTTTGTAATTGTTTATCTTTCTCGAATATGTAAAGGGGTGACAGACAGAAATACCGAGGTTAATGACCAATGACAGAAAAAAGCAAATGAGTAGCCTTTCTTTGTGCCCCTTAAATGAGATTTTAAAGGGACGAATTCCGTATTGGGATCGTTTAAACGCTCATCCCCTTACCCCTTCTTACAAAGTCGAAACAAATTTATCTAGAATGTAATTGGTTTATATATCAACCCTACACAGCAATAAATGATCTTATTGAAATTGTCTACCTATTCGACCAATTGGACGTACATACATACCTAAAAGTGTAGGTTTGAATTTCTCCCTTAGTTCGTGAATAGAAACATCTGGATTCGTTATAACGATTTCTAACATTGAGGTAAAGTCTTGTAACAGCTCTTCTGCATCCTGATTATCTGATTGTGAACCACCAATAAATATTTTAAAATATGTCGTATTGGTCTTTTTGTCTGTACTCACTCTCAATGTGGATTGATAAGCAGAGTGGTCATGTTCCTCACTAATTTTCAAATCCATTCCACCTTTTTTATTCTGACGATCCAATTCTTTAAGCATGGTATAATCATTTGCAATCACATAATGTGCATTAAGATTTTGTTTGTCTTCTTCTGATGCAAATTTATACATCTCATCATAAGGGTACAATCCATTGTTTAATCCATGAGTTATGGTCTCTGAATTGTTCTTGAAAAAGTTTATAAAACTTGTGTTGGGTTCTGGTATTTCAGAAAATATAGGCACTGGGTTGACTAAGCACTCTATTTTGCTGAGTAATTCTGCAGAAAACTGTCGTAGATCTACAACTGTATTGACCATTACTCGTTGAGATTTCGACCGGATACTCAACAGCAACTGATACAAAGTAATATATAATTTAAATGGTGTAGTCCCCAATTCTTTTGTGATGGTATCGCATTTCTCCTGTAGGTCTTGTGGAAATTCATTTCCAGCAGTACTGCATGTTCCATCAACAGGTTGATATTTCTTATTCAAGTCCGTGGTTATCATTGGCACTCCTTTCTCAAACTGTCCTTTCCAGAAATCGTGTAATTTTTCTGATTCCGCTTCCAATAGGTTCAGTAAAATCTTATTAGATGGTGTAGGACTCTCCAGAAACATTTGTTGTGGTAAGTTGTTCAACGACTGTGTCATACATAAACGCCTGAGACAAGACGTAAAATCAGCCAAAAACAGATTAACGCCCATCATATCGAATGATACATGAGTGAACACCATAGCTAATCTCATATGCGTCTCGTACATGGCCCAAGTGAATCTAACAGGACCCTCAGATCTCAAATCAAATCTATCTAATTTCCTCTTATTGAAGATTTTTTCAATTTCTGGATCATCTGGAGCTACTTCAACTATATTGACAGCTTTTTCAATTTCCAAGTAGGACTTAGTAATGTCGGTTCTCTCAGGTTTGGTATTTCCTTCTGGCCAATCGTAAATTGTAGTAGCACCCGGATTCCGAATCAATACTTTTTTGATTAATTCTTTAATCTGATCGGTACTGTTGATGAAGTTATGTATATTGCCCAAGTACATTTCGTTTGCCAGATGTAATGCTTTATATAGATCTGTGTTGTATGCCTTGAGATATTTGTGTTCTGAGAAGGATGCAAAATTGTCTTCGGGATCGTCTTCCTCCTCTGTCCTGGAAACAGTGTCACCTTCACAATATTCCTTCTCAATAAACTTAGACAAGAATAAGATGGATGTATCAGGATCAAACAATAAATTCAGTGGTATCTTCACGTTGATGTCTTTCCTGATTTGATTCACTAAAGTCATAGCAAACATAGAATCAAGTCCAGCATCAATCAACCTGGTATCTGAAGACAATAACATCTCTGGTACAGAAAGAATCTTGCTAACCAATTTGGTCAGTTCACTTTCAATAACATTTAGCATGTCTTTTGGATCACAGTCTTTTAACAGCTGGGCAAAATCTGATTCCACTGAAGCGGGATCGAAACTTGCCTTTGGCAGAATTGTGTTTAGCTTAGTTATTGTGTTATAATCATTGAATGCTATCAGGCAGTCACGTAGTTTTTCTAAATCAAACTCGGTAATCACGACTTGATGCCTTTTAGAAAGGATGATTTTTTCCAAAATATCGCCAATTTCATTTTTGCCAATAAAGGTAAAACCCATACCTAAAAGCATCATTCTTGCGCGGTCTTGCTCGGTTCCCTTTTCTAACATTCCCATGTCCAAAGGTCCCCAGTTTAAACTCTGGACCGGTAAACCCATTTTCTTTCGTACAGATATCAAACTGTCTTGGAAAGCATTCCCAACACCATAATTACTTTGTCCAGGTGTACCCAAGATAGCAGTAATGGATGAATGTAGTATAAAGAAATCAAGATTCATATACATGGTAGCCTGATGTAAATTCCATGCTCCGGAAATCTTTGGGTTGAAACATTCTGTCATCTGTTCTTCAGTCATTTTAAATAGAGATGAGTCTCGTGTTACACCAGCACCATGAAGTACACCTTTTATGGGAACATCGGGATAGGTCTTGTTGAATGTACGTATAGCTCCAGTAACAGAACTAAGATTCACTACATCTACTGAATAACATTCTATGGTACAAGATGTTGAACTGGACAATTCTTCAATTGATGCAGCGTCCTCTTCATTTGGGGTTCTTCTATTAAAGATTAAGACGTAACCAGCTTGATGTGTTGCCAACCAGTGAACACATTGCCAACCTAAGCCAGTTAGACCACCAACAACAATATATGCACTGGTTTTACTCAATAATCTATTCGGTGTCAAACGGATTGGTACTTCAAATCCACTTTTTTCTTGAAGATCAATATCAGTCATTGCAAATAACTTTTGTAAAGGGTCTTGTAAATTTGGTTCATCGGTGAGTTGTTCCAGAACGTTTTTGATAGTCTTTCCCCACCTCTTAATTACCCTGGTAACGCCACGTATAGCTTTCCTGATAATTGGTTGTGAAAACATATCATGCTCATTAATTCTCTTTATATCAATGCGATGAGCACTGGTTCTTAAAACTGTTGCCGTGTTAACTGGTAGTAGACTGGAAAATGATACAAAGCTCTTAATTGAATCTTTACTCATGAGGTCATCAACCAGAGCTTGGTCTACGAACGACAAACAAACAACCTTCTTTCCTTCTAGCTTTGTGGCTTTGGAGAAGTCTTGAGGGGTCATGGCCTTAAACTTTGTTCTCTGGACAGCAAAGCAAAAACCGAGCAGAATACCATGGATCGAAAATTTGTAAGGTTGTATAATAATAACCTCTCGTGCTTTTAAACTGGAAGCCAATGTCCAAAGACTGACAAGTGTTGAAAGTAAACCTGGTTTGTAGAATGGTATTGATGATAGAGGCATACAGCAAGATGTCGGAACTACTACCTTATTAGATGCTGGTACTGGAAAACATGATACCAGTAATTCATTTGGTTTCATAGATCGATATCCAATAGTTTCTATACAATATACAGGCCAACCATCATCATTGGCCTTTTCTTGGTCAGCAATAAAAACTGGTAGAAACAATGAAGAATCCTGAAATACCAACTTGGTAACGTTTAACAAAACTGAACCTGGTTGCTCATGTAGTGATGTATTTCTTGTGTACAATTTAAAGACACCCTTTACTTCTGTTTCTGATGTAGAGAACAGATCAAAATCTGCATCACCAGTGTCAGTAATTGATGGGTAAATCTTGCTTCCCGATTCTTCCATATAACGTAACTGGTAACCAAAAACACCTTCTGTAGTGAAGAGCAACTCACCATTATGTAGCCAGTCAGAAGCCAGTTTGTCAAAGACTATCAACAACTGTTCGCTATCTGATGTTCCTTCCAATTCACGGAGATCGACCAAATGAGTAGCTAATGTTCCCAATTCTCTTTGAATAGATCGTGCTCCTCCCCATAAAGATGAATGTATAATATTATCTGGTATCATGATTGTAGATTTGGTGTTCATTTCATCTATAGTCCATGTATTATAGAAAGCGATTAAAAGTCGAATTATATCATGTTTTTCATTGACTTCATTAATACATTCCACTACAACTTTTAACCATAATAAATAATCAGTTACAGCTCTCTGTATTTCAATTCCACCATAATTCTCATCAAAATCACTATTGATAATTATGGCAACATATCTATATTCATTTAGTGTTTCTCTTAACTTCTCTATATCTTTATTATTGTCAGTCAATGGAACAACAACATTAACCTCTTCATCTCGGCTTGGTCGTTGTTTAACAGATACAGTCACAAACTTTTCTGACATCAGTTCTTCTATTTGCTTGGATTGGGGCATCAACTTCCAATTTTGCTCAAAGTAAATCTGCTGTGGCAGTTTGTCATTTTGACCAATAACTTTTGCTGTGAAGCTTTCTATACTAGCTATCGGTTGTCCACTTAATGAACACAGGATCAATTTAAATCTTATGTTAACTTCAGTAGAAGAAGGACTTCTCTGGACGTATACCAGCATATCATCTTTGAGTTCTCCATGAACACGTAATTTCTCAATGTTGACAGGTATAACTTGTGTGCCGTCGTCGTTAGAACTACCAATAGCTATAGTTGACTGTAACATACTGTCAATAATTGCAGGATGTAAGATTGTACCATCCATTTCTTGCTTTAAAAGATCGTTTAGCTTAAGCTCTATCAAGGCTTCGAATTCATTTTTTACTGCTCCCTGCAAAATTGTCATGGCTTTACCATACGAGAAACCAAACATGCTCAAATCAGAGTAAATCTGTTTACCAGGTAATGAGATATCACAACGACTTCTGATTTCTTCTACGTTTAGGACAGGATATGTCTGGTTAAAAGTTAAAACAATTGATCCAGTACAGTAAACGTTATTTCCCTCAACTACTGTAAAATCAGTTCTGTCATCAGTTATATCTAACTTGGCTTCAAGGTCCCTCGTTTCTCTGTTGAATATGATAATTGGGTTTCTAAATGCCACAGTCACTTCACGGAACGAAACTGTTGATGATTTCAGAGCAGAGATTCCAAGACCGACCTCAGCATATGTAGCTCCAGGAACCATAACATAACCGTTAACTCTATGTTCATAGATGGATCCAATTTTAGTCGGGTCTAAAACAACTTTGACGACATTCTTCTCTGTACCCTTTGACTTGACCATTGGATGCTGTTTCAATATGGAACTGACACCATTAAGTCGATCTTGAGTGGGAGTGGGGACGTACATGTTATAAATTCTGTTGAACTTATATTTTGGATATTCGACAGTATTAGCTTTGGTATTATCAAAGTTATCCCATTTAAGATGTTTTCCATAGTTGTAGAAAGAGGCCATCGTCTTGGTTATGCAATTTATTTCGTCATTCACGTTCATCAGAGGTATGGAATCAAACAGTACTTGGTCAGGGAATATGCTTGGTAGATGAGCTCTCAAAATTGGTCTGGGTCCTAATTCAACAAAAATATTATATTTAGTAGGATCATGGGCTTCAAGAACAGCTTGGTAGAGTTTAACTGGTTTTCTGATGTTATCCGCCCAATATTGTGGTGTAATAAAATCTCCTTCTTCTGCCTTGACACCACTAACAGTAGAAAATACATCTATCTTTGGTTCTTCTCCAATTATTTCAGCACAGCTTTTCATCTCGTCTGCACTTTTAGACATATGATGAGAATGAAAAGCACTAGTAACATTCAGATCTATAAACATACAACCTGTATTAACCTCTTTGATATCTTCTTTTAATTTGTCCACTACATCTTCATCACAACTTATAGTACAGCTCATCGGACTACTGTAAACAGATACATTAGCTTCTGATTCATATTTCTCTAAAATCTCTTCTACTTTATCTATTTCAATATTTTTAGCAACAAACATTTTGCCACCAGTACCTTGAACCTGTACTCTTGTTCTGTGATAAATAATATACACAGCTTGTTCCAGAGTGACGGTACCAGAAGCAAAGGCAGCAGCTACTTCACCAATAGATTGTCCAATGATAGCATCGGGATTAATTCCAAAACTTTCCACTAATACGAACAACGCTACTTCACAAGCAAATGTCATAATTGGAGCGATGTTAGCATCCTCTAAATCAAATCCATTTTGAAGATTTTCCATTAAGTTCCAGTTAGCATATCGTTCAAGATATTTGGAAATGTCTTCAATGGTAGAACGAAATACTTTAAATCTTTTTAGCATTTCCTGACACATTCCTTGCCAATTTGTTCCTAAACCAGCAAAAACAAAGATATACTTCTTTCCTTTAGCTGGCTGGTATTTCACCATCACATGTTTGTCGACATCAGTACCTTCTAGAATTTGAAGAACTTCGGCAGTATTTTGACCAGCTACAGCCAAACGGCATGGATAATGATCTCTTCTATATATTGATGTATATGATAAATCAGCAAGTTGCAGATCTTTAGCGTTTTCACACATAGCGTCTTTAATTCGCTGAAGAGCTGGTGGTTCGATTGCCGAGATGCAAATGACTTTTGGTATATCATGCCCAGAGAAAAGTCTCATACATCTGTTCTTTGGTGTTGTAACAATAGCATGACAGTTACTTCCACCAAAACTAAAGCTATTTACTGAAGAGCGGAGAAAATCTCTCTCCGTTTCTGGCCATTGATTTGATTTCACTGGAACAGTAAATTTGAATTCTTCCAAGGGAACCTCTGGACTTGGTCTTTCAAAATGGAGAGAAGGAACGATTTGATGGTGGTAGTGCATCAATATAACCTTAATCAGACCTGCTACACCAGCTGCCGATTCGAGATGACCAATGTTTGTTTTTACCGAACCTATTATTTTTGGTGTTGAATTTTCGTCAGTCTGGAAAAATGTCCCAAGAGCTTTTACCTCAACAGGATCCCCTGCTTTAGTTCCCGTTCCTGAAATAAATGAAAACATTGAATAAGTGGTATAGTGGCAATGGTAGTTGATCGACAAGGGACATGTATACTAAATAAGTAATGAAATTGAAAGCTTTCAGTAAATTGTTTTAGATCAATTAATCAGTGGAGAACATGAAATTGATCACATTTACATACCATGAGCTTCAATATAATCAATACTCTGAGGATCAACATCAAATCTTTTAAATACAATATTTAATAATTCTATTTGTTGTTGCATAGATGGTGTAGTTATTGGCGAGACTGTATGACCATCATGATTAGAAGCTGTGGATACTGTCGCCCAGATTGGATCGTTATCTTCTAGAGCCTGTAAAATAATTTTGCAAATTGTTAAAAACTTGAATCATTTCAATATTGTATGAAAGTTTAAGTGTAGTGATTGGAGTCGACAACGTGGCACAGGTTTCTTCGTTCTTCACAAATACAAATTATTCTAATTGAATTATATCATTTCTTAACATCAGACACCCCGATATATATGCTATATAGGGTAATTTTTTTTTTCACTGACCTTCTCATATGATTTTAATATGACAATTCCGCACCCTTCACCGCGAGCATAACCATCAGCATTCTCAGAGAAAGCTTGACATTGTCCTGTTGGTGATACCATACCAGCTTTACTGAGCTGGATGAAATTATCAGGTTTTAGAAGAGCATTAACACCACCAGCAATACACATGTCACATTCACCTGCAGACATAGAAGACAACGTCCCATTTTAAGGAACAAGAAATGTAGCAACCACACGTTTCTTCTTCTCACATAGTATATCAAAAAATACTTTTCTGATTAGGAAACATGTACATGTATAGGCTAAACAGGACAGGTAAGATGCACATGAAGAATAACCAGGACAAGTGGGATGCATTTATACCTGCTCAGACAGAGGAAATACATGTACTGTAGCGATTTAAAACAGTCCATCAGCTAGGTATAATATTCAGAATATATGTTTCATGCGAAATTTCTATGTTGCCTATGTCTACTTATTTATTACATAAATGTGAGAAAATAAAAATGAAATATCATGACATTGTGATTAAGCTGAAGTTCACACTACGGTGTTCAGAGGACACTCACACGACAGGCAAAATTCTCATGACCGTGTAGGTCGAGTGTAAGATAAAAATTAACGTGGACAAGTCGAAAACCCTGATGCATTGGGTAAGGTTACCTGTAATGATTGCCTGGTGAGCGTGGTGAATTGCCATCAGAGATGAAGAACAAGCTGTATCAATGGTCATTGATGGACCATGTAGATCAAATGTATAATTCACTCGTGATGACACGATGCTGTTATTGGTACCAGTAATAGTATGATTATCAAAATCGCCAAAACTCTCAGCAAAATTTGTTGAGTAATCACTGTTCATTATGCCTATAAACGTATTATTATAAATAAGTTGTAAAGTTTAACTCCTTTACTTAGTGTAATATATTTCCAGAAAATTTGTTTTTTCAAACCTAAATGCTTATCTCATCCACAAAAGAAGACAATGCTGAAACTCACTCATCTTTCCACAACGGGTGACTAAATATCTTATTATATCGGAATAGATGACGTTTCTACGGAAGCTCAAATACGACATGATTTTGTATTTTTGAATTTCTAATTTAAAATTTGAATATTGAGTTTGAAATTTGAATATTGAGTTTGAAATTTGAATATTGAGTTTGAAATTTGAATTTCGAATTTGAAAAAATAATTTTGAATTTGAAATTTTAATATTGAATTTGAAAAAATAATTTTGAGTTTGAAATCTTAATTTTGAATTTGAAAAAATAATTTTGAATTTGAAATTTTAATTTCGAATTTGAGATTTTAATATTGAATTTGAAAAAATAATTTCGAATTTATTTTCTGTTTCAGTGACTGGTGTATTCAAGACTATATATACTATACAAACGAGCCTGGTCACTCTTACTGAAATGGTTTCCTATGGAGACGCCAATTTTATTTAAGGACTGCATCGCCTCTTGCGGCTGGATGCCAAACTTCGGAAAGCCCATGCCCGGACCCTTAATTGCTTTGAATAAAACTGTTAAAAACTCAAGTACTACGTCCATATAACCATCGCGTTGGCTCAGTATGTTAGAGGCGTTTTTGCTATCCCGAAGGTCCAGAATGATACTTTCGGATTTTTCAACCCGCTGTCCCTCTATCAGTGATACAGGTTAGAATCGCTGCGAGGAAAAGGCGTCTAGTTGTGCGGATGGGACATTAAACCGAGGGTTGTGCAAGTTGTAAATCGAAAATAAGAGTAAATTAATGCTGCTATCCTGGAAAAATTTCTCTTATTGCACACTGTATGGCCATGACCTTGCCTCATTAGCCTCAAAGGGTGAAAAAAGTATGACGTAAAACTCCATTTCATTTCAGTTAATTTTGTCATGTGGTCGGTAAATCGAAATTGTCGATTTTGTCAAAGCAAATTTATATATCAGCTTTAAATCACTAATCAATTTGGAATCCTTCCGTGATCAGAAACACACTTCCCTGCCAGAAATGTCATCCGAAAATTGCCTTGATTCATTGACCTTGTGTTTCAATTCCCCGAACATGAACAGAAACCCAGTTATGTAACTCATTTTTGTGAGTCGCTTAATAAAATGTAGTCTTCCTAAGAAACCATTGCTCAGAGTGACCAGGCTTGTTTATGTAGCCCTTTTCTCATAGTCTTGAATACACCAGTCAAAAAAATAAATTATTTTTTCAAATTCAAAATTATTTTTTCAAATTCAAAATTATTTTTACAAATTCAAATTTTTTTTTTCGAATTCAAAATTCAAATTTCAAATTCAAAATTATTTTTACAAATTCAAATTCAAAATTCAAATTTCAAATTCAAATTTCAAATTCAATATTATTTTTTCAAATCCGAAATTCTTTTTACAAATTCAAAATTCAAATTTCAAATTCAATATTCAAATTTCAAATTCAAAATTATTTTTTCAAATTCGAAATTATTTTTTCAAATTCGAAATTATATTTACAGATTCGAAATTATATTTACAGATTCAAAATTCAAATTTCAAACCCAAAATTATTTTTACAAATTAGAAATTATTTTTTCAAATTCGAAATTATTTTTTCAAATTAGAAATTCAAAACTACAAAATCATGTCGTATTTGAGCTTCCGTACGTTTCGGCTGCCAAGAACTGATGTCGTAAGATTACCTACCAATGTAAACGCCAGTATTGGATCCCTTGATTTCCTTTCGTGTTATTCCTGCACTTTCTAAAGCCATGTATGTCGAATCTAATATAAATTTATGTTGAGGATCCATTCGTAAACTTTCAAATTCATTTATTCCAAAAAATTTATAATCCCAATAATCATACCTAAAATTGTACGATTGAAAAAACTTGGGATAAACATGCAAAAAGAATGACAAATAGGCGTTTACTTCCCAATGTACTTTGCCGGAATGCTTTCTTGAAATTGCGTTATCAAATACATTTACTTTAAAACAACAGGTACGATACAGTCGAATTTTTGATTATTGCGTTTTAAAATGGTTTTAAGTTTATCATCAGCACAAAACTCATCAGCTCTTTTTTTACAAATATATGATTAAGTTTAAGGATTGTTACAAGGAATACTTAAAACTTACTCTTTCACAAATCCAGCTCTACGAACATTGGTTTTCCCGGGAGTAGTGGGATCTTCATCATAGAATGCCTCCAAATTCCATCGGTTTGCTGGTACTTCAATAACATGGTTTTCACCATTTTTAAGAACTTGCCAGAATTCATCGACGTTATCTGCTCCTGGAAACCGGCAGCCAATACCAACAATAGCTACCTTGGTCATTTTTGCTATAAAAATATATTAAAAGTATTTCTAAGCATTACTTCCCGGGGCAATTGGATACTTTAGTGTAAATCGCAATGAAAGAAAGTCTACTACTATTTATCAAATTAAAGTATAGCAAGGAGGAGATTACAGAGTGGAATTAATTTATGTCCCTATCAATATTGGTCGCAGATTCGAAACGCTCGGATCAGGTTACGACCAAATCTCATTGTTTATCGTCCAAATGCCCGTCTGTCTGCCCGTCTGTGCGTCGGCCCGTCCATAATTCCAGATTTTGACGAAACCTGGGGTAAGATTTGGTTATTATTCAAGGATGAACCTTATTGAAAATCAGACAAAATATTTAATAGGATTTATTCTTGAAAAACTAGTTCAATTTTAAGCTCGCAAACACCCTAGTGAGGATAGATTTATGATTGTTCTTTATGAGCCCTTGTAACCACGTGACAGAATTTGACGAAACTTAGTGAAATTGACTATTATCAGCCAAGGATGAAACCTATTAAAAATCCCCAAAATCGAAAAATTATGTTATGGCCTTTGTTCATGAAAACGTGTTAAATTTATTTTAGCATTGTTCATTTTTTTCACTAGCATGATTAAAGTGCTAAAAGAAGTGTTAGACTTAAGGCTGAATATTTCATACTGATGATTGTTACTTTACTGCCATATATTTTTATATCTAAAATCAAAATTGCAAGTGGCGTACATTTCGTTGGGTGACAAGCTATCTTTCTAGATAGTAGTTCAAAAGCAGCTGGTGACATCAACCCCCTTAAAAATAATGCCTCGTTTGATACCTCTCGTGATTACCGTGTTCACGGGGTCAATGTTGTAAATTTAGATAGTGGGTTTATATCTCGTATTTACTACTATAGAAGTCATGAAAATGGAGAAAAAATATCGACACCCATTTTCACGACTTCTCCGTCCTTCACCTCCACCCCGTAAAAATAGCCACAACTTTCATTTTGATCAAGTTAATTTTTTATTTAAAGTCTTCTGACAAATTTTTTTTATTGTCGTCATGACATAAATACCACTAAATGTTAATAAATAGTTTGGAAATGGAATATTAAATATAATTTTGTCAATTATCTTAGTTATGAAGTCGTAAATATTGTCCGAACAGTCTCCATTTTAGCGCACGATTTTTGGACTTCAAGAAAGTTGTAAACACTATTTTCACGAGAGGTATCGAATGGAGCATAAATTATGAGCAGCTTGTGTCAAATATTCTAAATGTATATTGTCAGCGCTGTTCCTCTATGATCGAGTCGTTTTTACTTGAGAATTTGTCGTTGAAAGTAACCCTTTAAAACCCTATCCATGGAAACCTTACGACAGTGTTAAGGCGATCCGTTAGTCGGAGAAATTAAAGGCTGGCGCACCGATTTTTATTAGGCCGATAATATCGGAGGCGAAAAATCGGCAAGAGTGCGCTGGTCCACGGCAGCCCTACAACAAAATCGGGAGCGATCGGGAGATATCTTGTATGTTTGATCGAAAGTCGTACTGACGTGTCCTAGAATTATAATAGAATTCCAGGTATGAATCATGTGCTCACTTCAACATGGCAGCTTCCAAGAACCCAGTGTCGTCATCTTCATTTCCAGAAGAAAGAAATTGGATAGTCAACACGGACGACAAAAGTTGCACAAAAAATAATCGGATAATGTGCGCCTGACTTTAGTGATGTATAGACTGTGGGGCTAGGAGCCAATTACAGTCTAACTTGGTCTAACGGTCACCTGTACCACCCTTTAATGAACGGTATTGTTATCTCTCCTAGCTGGGTAAACTATATACCTCTATTAGGCACCGCCCCTAAATATGCAGCCACGTTTGAGCATTCCCTAGACTGGCTGCTTTGACCTAAGCAGCTTTGGAAATGTGGCGAAAGATATAAAAAATGTCCTTGTGATTTTATATAATTTCCTTGAATTATTAATGAAAAGTAATCTATGAGAAGTGAAACGGCACAGAACAAATAGGATGACCTCACTAGAGAGTTATACAGATAATTCTAATGTCTTCATTATATTTTTTTTTATCCAAAGCAGTAGTTATGTTCAATGTTCTGAAAGCAATATTTAAAAAACAAAATCTATTTACCATGTTCGATAGATTAAAATAGCAGTAGCAAACTGAAAAAGTGTGAAAAGGTTCTTAATGATTAGAAATCATTTTCCTTGCATTTATTTTTATCTTAATAAGTCTTGAAATAGTAATCGGAAACATAATAAAATTTTGAGAAAAAAAAAATTACAATTTAAAACTATAGAGAAAATTTTAGAACTTAGGAATATTCAGTAGTTGTCAGTTTTGAAATATTTTGCTATACATTCAGCCGCAAACTTTTCAATCTGAACAAAAAAATGAAACAACTTACTATCACGGTGTACAACCAGCACAATACATCAACTTGGTGCTGAAACTTTTAAATAGTGACCTTTTATTATATAATTTTTAAAATGAATTATATAAATACAATAGGGGTGATTGGTTGGCACAAAATCACGTGATGTCTTTTATAATAATTTGAGCCAATTATATAACCGATACGTATATGACAATTTCATGTCAAACGAAACCTACAAAACACGTGTTGTAAACTGTTCAAAAAAGTTATAATTCAAGTTTATGTCCAAAGGTAAGTGGGTTTTAATATAGTCTGAACTAACAATGTAATAGGCCTAACTTTGCTGGCACCAATATACGTTTTGCAATATTCATACCAACAAGAAAATCGAATTAATAATAACAAAAAGAAATATTGAAACTCAAACGCGCATCTTTGCTATCCTTTGTGGTGGCGGTAAATTAGTAATATGATAAATGGTTTTGTTTCTCTATGTTAAATTTTTCCATTAGTGTTTGTGTTATTTAATTGATGTCTATAGTCTTTTATCAATTTGATTTGCTGTAGCTATTGCTAAATATTGAGTATTACGTCAAATAAAACTTTGAAAAGATTGGAAAACGAATGCTGAATGCTGAAGAAGATCATAGTATAAGAATAGGGACGGTTCTTGCAACGGTTAAAATAGACAGTGGTGGTACGACACTAAACAGTCTCAATGCATTTTGCTATTCCCGTTAGCAAGTAGTCTCTAATAAGAAAGTTTTATTGGTTAGTAAATTGTCATGGCTTATTCCAATAATTTTTCCTGGAGGGTTGTCACCAATGTCACTAATTAATGTCCAAAAAAATGCTCCTGTAACTAAAAATTATCTCACGTTTTCTTTATCTCATAGTATATAAATATGTGACAATTGTGTACAGGTGGCATTCATAACCATCCAGTTAACATACACTGAGATTCAGTCCCTGTATCTTGAAATGACGAATGAATTGAAATGTGGACGGACAAACACCTTGCAGGATATTGACCAGTGGTGTAAGCCAAAGCTTTTTTGTTCTGCGACTGTCGAGGGGTCTGTAACGTACACAGAATGTGGAAAACCGGACCTCGGTTTCTTGTCCCATCCGAACGACAAGAGGTTTTAAGCACTTCATCCAGTCGTCCCACCTGCGTCACTGACAAAGGGAAACTGGGATGATAAACCCGAAGGTATTTTCGCGTATTTTCGTACTTATGCCAAGATTGAACTTGGATTTGCAGTTTAGGACTGAGCCACCGAATTTAAGTTTGCATTTGAGTGATTCAATTGTATATTGTTGTAAATTGCAATATAACAAGAAGAGCGTTGTCATTTTATATAAAACATAGAAGACAAGAGCAATTTAATCTGACAACTTATCCAATTCGTCAGTGGACTTTGTAACGTTTAGAAATAAATGTCTTTCTGGACATTTATTCTTTTAATCTACATAATTATTATGTAACATAATATACTTTATATATGTTAATCATGCTGTTTTGTTCCTATAGCTTCAAAATAGATTCATTAGCTCACCTACATTCAGGTAAAGTCTTCCTGTTCATATTACAGAGACGGAGGTATGGTTATATTTCGATGTTACTCAGATGTTGGGTAAAAACCATTGTCAAGACAAAAACCATCTAAAACGCGACATTATATCAAGGTTCAAATTAATAAATGGCATATCCATCCATATTTCTCAGAACAAGAATGACATCTATACATGCTGCTTCAGATGAGAAGTAGATTTATAGCAGCGTGTTGAAACCTTGAGGCATTTATTTCAATTGAATGCAAATCCCTCTTTTTTTTCTCGAAAACCGTAAACATCTCTCATAAATATTGTAAAATTATGTTTTTCATATTTTTGTTGTTATTTATTAAAATGTCATAAACGAAAGTGCTAGTTCATAAATTACAAACTTATATAAACACTTATGAATATTTAAACAATATGTAAATAATGCTAAAACAAACTAATAAATCAATCCCTTCCCAAATATTACAGAACTTTAAAGTTTATTTTAAAGTTTGTTCACGTCCAAGATGATCAATATTCTGTTGAGTCAGGCCTGCAAGGTTTCGGTTGTTACCATCAATGAAGTTACCCACTTTAGAGAGTTCACTTTGTTTTAGCACCAAGCCAGGGCAAATAACAGATTGAATTGAATGACAAATACCACAACGTTACGAAGACGTTTAATATCGACAAAGTGATTCAAAGTACATTGAGTTGCTATTTGATAAGTTATCTATTTTTGATTAAACATCTCTCCGTTATTTTTTTTAAATATAGTTCGAAAACAGACATGATATTCAAATAATACTTTTAGTTCAAGGGAGACAAAAAAAACTCTAAATTTATTTTGAAACATATAAACCATTAAGAAATATTAGCTGAGCAAACTCTATAGGGCAAGCCTACATTGTAACGACACTAGCATAGTTTTACCATGTTTTTGCGTCCTAGTATTCTGAACCTTTCTTGACCAGTGAAGATCGGCATCGCCTAGTAGTGAGCATTTAGAACCGCGACAATCGTCGACTCTTTTGTGTTTCCAAATTATAGAATGATCCTAAACGTACACTTCCTGTAGCACTGGGGGTGATCAAATGCTTAAAGCTAACAAGTTGAGGTATGATCTCAGGGAGAGTCTTATTGCCTGAACAGTCATTGGTTTATTGGTTTGCAAAACAGTCAATACACTTTTTATTATAACATAATATATGCGTGTAACAGTTCCTCGTATTACATCATGTTGTATTTCCTTGAGGGTTATTACAACATAATTTATTATTCATGATATTAATATTTCAGATAATGTTGAAGGTTTCCGTGTTTATTCATGGTAAATAACAGTATTAATGCCACATAACAAAAAACAGTGTCGCTTTTCGTTGTCCTAAATGTCATTCAATTTATAATAAACTTTGTCTGAGTTACAGTTCACCTCGGGTATATTTTCAAGAAATTTGACACAGAGCAAGAAAGAAATTGTCTATCTTGAATCCCAGCAAGTCAGAGGGTGTAAAAAGAGTACGATTTGGCCAACGTGGACCGAGTTTGAAGTAATGATGGATAATTTCAATATCACCTTAAAGCTGAAAATCAAATATATTTATTTTTTCGATAAAGTTAAAAAATCTTTTAATAATGTATCTATAATGTTTACTTCACCAACTTTGCTGTTTTGATTCGTTGTATGAAAATATTTGGTACATAATGATAGTATTTGTGCTATCAAATCATATTTAATTACATAAGTCATTTTTATAACATGATACATGCAATTCATAATTTCTAGACATTTTTTTACCATATATTGATTGGATATTGGGGCGTCAGTTTTTGATACCTTTAAAACGCCCGAAAGAAATTTTTCACATTATATTCGCCCATAAAAATTTAATGTAATGTTATTATGTGATTTACTATGTCGACAAATGACATGTTCCTCGAACAGAGAATTGTGCTACTGTGTTTCATCTTCATAATTTATAACTTTAGACTGTTATACGTGACAACTATAATTCGCTGAGCAGAATTTCAGACAGTTTTTAGAAGCTTGTAAATTGCTGTTTAATGTCTTCTTTACATAGATATTTATTAAAGTTGAAAATTATGGACGTTTGATACCGGTTGTCATTAATTCTCGTCAGTATAAAAATGCACTTGTCTTGTATGTACAATTGTACATTAACAGTAATTCATATTCAGCGTTATTTTCGACAACAGTTTTCCACAAAAATGACTAAAACTTTTTGCAAATATTTGCATTAAGTTATGTGTTAAACATTCAATAGTAATGGCAAATAGAACTGAACATCTTATCTTGGTATGTTAGTACATGAGGGTATAGTTAGCTGGTGATGTACTAGTGTAATTTAGTACAACCTTTATTTAGTTTTATTTATTTCGAAAACCAAGCCATGTGAAACTCGAGAAGGTTAAGTATTTATACCTATGCCAAGTTATTATTCAAGCCAACATACCCATGTCAAATAAATACCTTCTACGTTTTATTTATTACATTTTCAGACAAATAAAATTTTTCGTTATGTAAGGGCAAATTTAGGGTCAACTAACCAGCATTGCGTTTTGTTAATGTTAGCTTAAGCAAAAAATATTATTCAGTATGTATCGATCATTCAATGGTTGACTAATTGTCGATATTGTTCTAGAGTAATGCGATACCAAAAACGTTTTATCTTTTAAATATGTTGCCCGAATCTTGAAGTGTTTGTACACAGATAAAAGGTGCTACAATCCGTTAATTGCCTATTCTAGAAGTAACAGGTTGAATTAATCAAAACGAATATTTAGCAAATAACATTTATTCAATATACTTAAATATAGCCTGCAACTTAATGTAACATACGCCCACTGGCAATTGTTAGATATAATAACGATTTGTTGAAATGTAACCCAAAAAGCTTTGAATGTATCGATACCTCATCAATCTACACGTAGCTTGATAGTTTTCTTCAAAAAGGTTTCGACATGCTTTTGAGAAATGACCAAATCATACAAATTAACAAAATCAATCCAAATTTTGAATGAGTTTCACTTACTATAAAACTCATAAAACCTGTCATCAAAATAAGGCAAATTAGAAACTGACCTGGTCTAATCATCAACATACAAAAATTGTGTAACAAAAACATAATTTCTACTCAGGGCGATATCTCAAAAAACTGTTTATCAAATTATTGCCCATTTAAAACCGACAGCGCACCACTATGAAAATATATATTAAGATCGGATAAAACTGTTGTTGAATTATTGACTATTACGAATCGAAATCTCATCAATACATAAATATATCCAAAGTTGAATCAAGATCAGATAAAAACTATAATCCCTTTTGTGTCTACAAGAAATGTGGACCGGCCGTCGCCCGGAGCGACGACAATATATATATATTTTCATGGGCGTCTTCAAAGTGATTTATCTGGAGATACCTTGTACTTGTAGACATTATTTTTCTTATTCAGATAACCATATAAAATATGTAGATACTGGTCGAAACCATATATTATATTCTTAGTTTTGACATAAAAAGACACCTTATATAAGAAATATTATTTAACCTTCTATTTTATGGCCTCATTTCTTATATAAAATTGTCGTGACCCTATTTACGAAAAATTAATTTAATACGGCTTTAGTATTTTCCATGGATGCTACCTTCTTATATTCTGAAAACTTAACACTCTTTTGGATAAAGGTTCTCTCGCCCCAATCCATCTATCCGTTCGATTTTATCATATCTTGATACAACTTGGTATGCATGTATAATCTGAAGAGATCTCGATGTCGATATTTTGAGTTATTTGCCCTTGGCTTAATAAAAAGAGAGCCTCAAACTTGATGAAGCATGTATATATATTGATGTTATCTCGGAAATGCATTGCTTGACATTACTCGTTCAG
The DNA here is from genome assembly GCF_000327385.1 of Lottia gigantea. Taxonomy (NCBI): domain Eukaryota; kingdom Metazoa; phylum Mollusca; class Gastropoda; family Lottiidae; genus Lottia; species Lottia gigantea. The sequence continues at coordinate 306,695 of NW_008708133.1, read as the reverse complement.
CACGAGAAAACAAACAACGTTTCGCTAATTTAAGGCAAGGACGCTGTCAGCAAAAACAGTATTGAATTTACAGAGGACATATCGACCTTTCTGAATTGTATCTAAATTTCAACGATTTCCTGGTTTCTTTATGACTTTGTATTTTAACTGTAATGTTTGCAAATAATTTTTAATTTGAAAGATGCATGATTTATAGCTCATAAAAGACACAATAAATATTCTAAGGTTTACCGGGTAACTCAATTCCGACATTTCTGAAACGTAATAAATCTAATTCAATGACATTTACTGAAACTTGATGTAATACATGGTCTAATTCAAGCTTCCGGAAGATTTTAATTATGTCGTAAAATATATCTTTAAAGGTGCGATGTACTTTATTTCGGCAACTATTGAACTCTCTGAAATAATGTTTTGAAATAGATAGGCCAGGCAAATATATTATTTTGCAATAACTGCTGGGATATGAATGGTTTTTTTGGCAGTTGGTATTTTCAGCCATAGATTAAAAAGTTGTTATGTCACTATTTTTCTAACATCTTTATCTGTCCCTCGTGAAAACGTGAATGTATCCTACGAATTCAGAGTTTAAAGAAATAACAATTTTGATGTTAATATGTGTTATTAATTTTTAACAATAATTTCAGGGAAGATGGGTTGTCAAGGCACTTGTGTTAACCTCATCGGCGTTGCCTTCGATAAATATGGACGTTTTGTTGCACGGCATCCATGGTGGTTCATAATGGTACCTATAGTGGTCAGTGCTGCTTTGGGAGTAGGTCTAATGAAACTAACTTCAGAAGACGACTTAGAGACACTCTATGTCCCTATCAATAGCCAATCAGCTAAGGACAGAGAAGTAATGGATGAAATATTTCCAGATAAATCCGATTCAAATTTTTATCTGCATAATATTGCCAGATTGAATATGAATGGCGGATTGATGATAAAAGCTAAAGATGACGGAGATCTCTTGAGACAGGAGGTCGTGGATGAAATACATGACATTATAGCTCAAATCAAAAGTGTAAATGTTACATTCAACGATACGACATTTGACTATTCTGACATCTGTGCCATGAGGAATGAAGAGTGTTTTATCACTGGAGAACAACTTCTTACTAAAAGCTTTTTATCTCAATACAACGCTGATCAAATTACCTATCCTAACTGGAGAGATTCATACGGCTTTGAAGTTCATCTTCCTTACATTATCAACTGTTCTGGTGAAAACGATATTCTCAAGTCTGTGAAAGTAATGAAGGTCACTTTTAATCTTCGTCAGACTCAACGTGAACAGAGTGAGAAATGGGAACAGGCATTTGTTAAAGCAATGTCTGATATAACCACAAACCTGACAGAGCTGGTATACACTACATCAACATCATTAGATATTGAACTCACTTCAAATATTCAATCAGATATCGGATGGTTCTCTCTCTCCTTCACCTTCATGATAACTTATGTTTCTTTTGCTGCATCAAGTAATAATATGGTAGCTAATCGAGGTCATTTAGCTCGTGCTGGTGTTATTGGTGTTCTCCTAGCTATCCTTGCTGCTTTTGGAACTTGTGCTGTTGGTATAGACTTTGTAAATATTGTTGGTGTGATGCCTTTTCTTGTATTGGGTAAGTGATAATAAAAAAGAAATAGTCATATGTATCAAAAAAAGTGAGACCTTCCATACGAGTGAATTACGTTGAACACGATATCCGAATTCAGCCGAAATGGGTTATTTCTATATGGATAAAATTTACCCCTGATACTCTCTTTTGTAGGTGTTGGAGTAGACACAATGTTTGTAGTGATGTCAGAATGGGCAGAACATTATGATGAAACTTCTGTAGAAGATCAAATGGGTGCAACATTGGAGAAATGTGGTGGATCTATTAGTATAGCATCTTTAACTGATATCATAGCTTTTCTTATTGGTGTTACTTCACAATTTATAAGTATTAGAAACTTCTGCGCTTATACAGGTAAATAGACAAGGAAAGATGTCTAGTCCTTAGTTTGTAATAGTAAACAGACATGTAGTTCACTCAAAGATCCTTCGGGGATGCAAATCGATCGAGCGGTCGGGCATAAGGCAAAATATTATACGATCACATAGGAGATTAGTCATTGTCGAGTCTGTGTTTTCATTGCATTCTTATTTTGGCATTCCAAGGCCAATTACTACAAAAATTAACATCAAAATATTTTGAGGGTGTATCCAACTTAAGGTCCTTACAAATATACATAAGTATAATGAAGTTCATCACAATATTAGTGTAGCCTATCTCAAATATTAAATACAAGCCCATTTAAAAGGTATTTAAGTACACGTTGTCAAGATCTCTCATGATAAGTTTCCAACAGGGGAGAAGGGATAAAGCTAAATAAAGGGATATCTTGGCTACATCAGAAGAAAGTACGCACGTTGATGTATACTTATTGTGTATATTACATCAATTATTTTCACTCAATTATATTTTATGAATATTCTAAAATAGTTATGAATGAATAAAGTTGGGGGCCACTAAAACATTTCAACTCTTATATATTAATTTTCAGCGGTTGCTTTGTTCTTCAGTTTTCTGTGGGATTTGACATTTTTCATGGGATGCTTGGCTGTACATGGCCAAAGAGTACGGGCCCGTCGTTGCTGCATGACTTGCTTAGTGGTACCAGACAGATTTAGAAAATGGAAATCACCCGAGAGACGTGAAGAAGATGAAAGTTTGTGTGAAAAAGTCCCTCAATTGCTTTTGAAGATATCGATGTCGGATGCTGCTGTTTTGACTGTTAAGATTGTTATTATTTTGTTGTTTACGGGATATGTGGGTGCTTCTGTTTGGGGTATTTATAACTTACAACAGGGTCTGGTACTGAACAATTTGGTGAATGATCAATCTTATTTTAGGCTGTTTGAAGACTGGAATCGAGAATATTATAAAACTGTTTTACCCATCTCGCTGGTATTTCAAGATTTAGATTTTTCAAAGGACAGAGATGTTAATGCTATGTATGAAGTATTTGATACTTTCCAAACAGATTCCCATATAACCAACAATTCTCTGATTTGTTGGTACGAGGAGTTCAAGAAGAGCATGCTATTCAACGACACCACTCATGAAGTATTTGTCACAAACTTAAAAGATTTTATGTTTTATGCGCCTTCCTTGTCAAATGATGTTACTTTCACCTCTGATGGTTCTGATATTCTTGCATCAAGATGTCATTTTATAACTGGGGACATCCCTGATTCCACAGACCAGGGCAATCTTATGTTACACGTTCGAGAACTGGCAGCAGAATCAGACTTAAATGTATTCCCGTACAGTGCTCCGTTTATATATTTTGAACAATATGTAATGGTGTTACCAAGTACCCTACAGACAATGGGTATTGCAGTAGCTTGTATGTTTGTTATTACTATTTTGTTTATGCCCCACCCTATCATGGTAACACTGGTCACTCTTAATATGTTCAGTATCTTGGCAGGAATTTTAGGTTTCCTTTACTACTGGGATTTATCATTAAGTTCTATCACTATGATACATTTAATCATGAGTGTGGGATTTTCTGTAGATTTCAGTGTGCATGTTTGTCATGGTTTCATTTCCTCGGAATCAGAAACCAGAAATCAGAAAGCTCGTGACGCCATAAGGGTTGCAGCAGCTCCTATTTTAAACGGTGGCATCACATCCTTGTTGGGTATATGTATGTTAGTTGGTTCCGAATCTTACATCTTCAGGTCCTTTTTCAAAATTATGGTTTTGGTAATCATTTTCGGATTAGCCCATTCTATGTTGCTTTTACCAGTGATTTTATCACTTGTTGGTCCCAAGCTAGGACAGGCAGACGAAAAAACTACTGATTTCATTAAATCTGTTCCACCAACTATTCAAAACGGTCACTCAAAAATGCCATCTGAAGATAAAAATACGTATTACCTTAACCATGCTTATGATAATTAATCTCTTAACTTGACAATCCTTGAAGGTAAAAATAACTAAAAAAAATGTGTTTTGAGAAATAGTGTATTTCGTCAGAATAATCAATCCGATAAACATCGTAAGGTTCAGAATCCTTCCTATTCCTTTCCATCTATTAGTTCCTCCTCCTAACTGTTCCCCGTAACTTATATCTCGCAGATTCTAGCTCATCGCTGTATTGCTACTATTTGTCATGTATGGGACCCCTCAGGGCAGTGAAATAACCAACGGGTGCCTTGAATTATAGTTGTTGTATTTAGCTTCTTGCTAGTAATGTACAGGATCTGTTGTGGTACACCTTTCTAAGTATCACCCAAGGCTGTTTTCAAAATTGATTTAAATTGTCTCTTGGCTTATTAAAATTTGTCATGTAAAGCGCTGAGAGGGAATTCAGGTTAAATGGAATGTCTGAACTTTTTTTTTCTTCCTTTTGTGTGATTCGTGTAGCATGGAATTTGGTTGTCTAATACCATTAGCTTTGGCATTTTCTACAATATTCACTTCTTAACATAATCTCTATCTGGGCTATTTATGATACAGGATTTCGATTATCTGGTAAAACGTATGTTGATTCTCATTATATGTATTATCTGAGATAGTAGGATTACTAACTCATACTTATTTTATTTTTCATTTTTATATATTAATTACATATATAACTATCTTATTATTTTAATCAAACTGACAAATTGATAAGATGCCTGTGTGAAAATGTGTTATGTGTTTATCAAAGTATTGTGTGGCGCGGTTTAGTTCATCTGGATGAGCACTGATTTTGTAAATACTCTACAATAACAGATTTGACTTTTAAATATGATAATTTAAAGAAAGTACGTGACTTTGTACCATTGTTACTATGTGGTAAGAGGTGGTGTATGTCAGCTCTATTCATATAGTCATTGTAATAGTTATAATTCTCATATTTTGTCTCCCTGGTGTTCAGATATATATTATTGTAGATCCAATCTTTCCTTAGTTTTCATTGATAATAGTAATGGATGTCACCACCCGACATGCCTGTTATCGGATTATGTTCACTATTAATAACTTAAAAGGTGATGGGTTGTTACTTCACACAATTTATGTTATAAATAAATGATTGTGTCTTAAGCTTGTTACTTGGTATATTCAATATTCCTCGAATACACCTTGAAAGTGGGTGTGGGTGTGGGTGTGATGACCACCCCCAATCCCCCCCCGCCCCCCCCCACACACACACACACACTGAACTTGTCGGTGTCAGCATTGGCTGGAGCCAGGGTAAAACCGATTGGTTAATCGAAAGAATGAAAAAACGTGTGGTATCTCCCTTAAATTGTTCAGTTTGCATAATAAAGTTTTAATTTTAGAAGTTAACTGTTACTGGTTCAGTATCAAAAAAAGATACAAAATCCGATGTCTCGAATGCAAGTCTACTAGAAAGATTAAACTTTAAAATGAATGCTATATTTAAAGACTCATAGTGGACTTCAGTGGCGGCATCCCGCTATCTAATTAAAATAAGAAAAAAGTTCCGTTCTATGTTAGCTTTTATTTTTAAAATAGCTATTTTAGATGGTTCTAACGACAACTCTCTTGAACGTTCGTCAAACTAACATTTAGACATAACCGCGTCATAAAATGCCAGCGCTGGAGAGGGTAGAAATTTGATTGGTTCAAGCTGACGACATCGAGTTAGATCAAAAGGTTAATTGGGCGCACGTTGAAGCGGGCTGTCGTAAGATCCTAACTGAAGTGGCTATATCAAAAATAAAAGCGAATAGAACATATTTTTTTTTATATTTCGTTATATTTTTATACGTTTTTGCACCAAAATATACGTCAGAATTTATGGGATATCAATTAAACATGAAAATAATGATATGGTAAAAAATAATTGTGAATTCGTGTTTTAATGTTGACGTATATTGTCGTCACCCATGTCCGTCCGTCCGTCCGTCTGATATACTGAAAATATATCAGGAAAGTGGGCGTATCTTGCTAGGCAACCACTTCTTTAAATAATTCATACGATATGAACATGAAAATTTACTTATTGAATAAATAAGTTTCTAAATATTCCTCTTCAGGTGCATTTACCCATATTGAAATTGATATTATAACTCTATTTTTAGCAAATGATTCTATTTTACTTACTTAGTTTAACAAGTATTAACAATGCCTTATCTGATTTTGATCATAATATTTACACAGATGTTTTACCCCCAACAGAAAGTATCTCTAGCGTCTGTAAATAAGATGATTATAACACCAGAAAGGAAAGGCATAGTTAAGACTCGAAGTTGAATAATTATGGTTATTATCTTATCAAATTAAGTAAACTTAATGACCTTATTAGCCTATAACAAATTGCAGATTCCCAAATGATGAGTCGGGACACTTTATGTAGAGACCCCAGTGTAGTTGATTACAATATAATTATGTCCACTAGGTTTATCAAAACATTTGAAAAATTTGAAAAAATATTCACTGATGCTCACTTAGCCTCGAGCAAAAAAATCAAAAAGCTAGTTAATTTCTCTTAAGTTTTATAGAAGCACTTCAACCCGAAATCATGGATATCAGAAAAGAAACATTATTGATTTCAAATATTGACCATCATGAAAAAGTATCAATAATAAGAAAACTTGAATTGAGCTACAACCCTGACATTTCCCGGAATAAAATAGATGATATTCTTATTGATATATCAAGACTGAATTTGTCCTTTGCTTTTAAAATATTTGGGACTAAAAAAGAAAATATAGAAAGGCCAAACGGCTACACATCTCCAACAAATCTTACCATATAACACGACATTACCTGAAGCTACATGAGCAATATAAAACTGTTTTGAACAAAAAATTCATAAAAATGATAAGAAAAAAGATCAAAACTTTATAATACTAAAAACTCAAAAGAACATTTGAAAATTTAAAATGCACCTGTCAAACAAAGAAAGAAAACAATTTGCCTGTAAGTATTGCATATGATCACTTAAAAACATCAACTCTGTCGAACCTGAAAATACTGATATCAATTCAATTAGGTCAGAAACCTAAATATTAGATAGTGGAGTAGGACGCGTGGCAATGTATGAGGATTCTGGCCTAATAACCAGTTCTAAGTTTATGGATAAATGAATTTGGAATGGCGATCTCTATGTCTACAGATTCCTGGATTCCCAGAAAGTCTGTACGACGAATTTGTGCTCTAAAGTCCCAAAATTCTCCTAAAAATTATGCCACTAACATCCAATTTCCCAATGTATGCAGAAGTTTCAGGGATCGGATACAGTATTCTAGATTCTCCCTCAAAGATCGAAGCCAGAAAAGATTCAGTTTAATTGACTTAGTTTATTAACAAAGATATATGACATAACAAGTGTACATTATGGGCGCGCTCACAAGAGAGAAATAACGATTTACAACGATACAACAAAGTTAACAAGAATACAGAAACATTTTCCCAAGGGATTCGATGGGAGTGTTTTCCGGGCGCCGGCCTTTCGAGAGCAGAATGAAACATTTATGATGGTAACGCGCCTCAGCAGCAACTAAACATGCACAGCCCTTGACAGCCGTAGGAAACGCTTGGCCTTGATCGTCCGATTTATGTTTCTTAGCACGCTCTACATTTCTGGCAAGCGTAAGCCTATATTCATTAAGGCAGACCTCATGCACACGAATCTTCACTACCCCAGGTTCGTTTAGTCTGGATTGCAGAAATGTCTAATATATCATCTCCACGTTTCTCACTACATTCAATCAACGTATTCAAGTCTTTTGAGCGGACATTGGCAAGACCATGTCCCAACTCTTTGAAACAAATAAAACATCTACCTTCTGGAAACAACTCCGGACCGGGCAATCGGGCGGGGAACAGTTAAGTTTGTTGACAGCCTTTCGAAAATAGCGTAACGTTCATGGCGTAAATTTAATGACGTCATATATATTTATGACGTCACATCCGTGACGAGGTACAGTTACGTTCGATTTGATTTCATTTCCGGATTCTGTTACAGTTCTATGGTGACATCAACTACCTAATAATTGATACCAAACATGACCAGGTAACTTTAGACTGTCCCGAATTCAGATAAGTTTTCCAAGCGGTACCATATTTTTTTTAAATATTTCGAGTACCAAT